>NC_042960.1:71060805-71127944 GCF_901001165.1 Salmo trutta
CCAACAGTATCCTCCTCCTCCTCCTCCTCCAACAGTATTCTCCTCTCCTCCTCCTCCAACAGTATTCTCCTCTCCTCCTCCTCCTCCAACAGTATCCTCCTCCTCCTCCTCCAACAGTATCCTCCTCCTCCTCCTCCTCCTCCTCCAACAGTATTCTCCCCCTATTCTCATTCTAGTCCTTCTCTCTTCTTTTTTGTCCCTTAACCAAAATCCCCTTTGTCCTGTTTTAGTACCCTCCACACCCCAGTGTCACAGGGATATGTAGTCAGTTGCTGAACGGAATGCACAATGTCTAACCCTCTGAATCAGAGAGGTGTGTGGGGAGGGGGACTGCTTCAATCCACGTCGTCGGCTAACTACCGGGAAGAACAGGCGGCTCGGGGATGCAAACCAGTGACTTTTTTTCGGGTTTACTGGCTCAACGCTCTTAAATCGCGAGGCTACCTGAGAGAGCGAGTCAGACCACACAGGAATTAGAACACTAATATTACCATTAAGCAATATGGCCCGAGTGTAATGGCCCTGTGTGTAGCTGGTGTAAAGAGTCAGGCGCAAGACAGCAGATATGCGTCATCAAAGTACTTTACTCAAAAAAAAGACAAATATACAAAGTAAATCACGAGCCCACAAAGTCGGACCAAATTACAACAAACAAACAAATCACTCACAAAACACAACATGGGGAAAATAATAAACAGGTAATTGGGTGAGTGAAACCAGGTGTGAATAAGACAAAGACAAAAACAAATGGAAAATGAAAAATGGATTGGCGGCGGCTAGAAGGCCGGTGACGTCGACCGCCGAACGCCGCCTGAACGAGGAGAGGGACCGACTTCGGGCGGAAGTCGTGAACACCGAGTGGTTGTGGTATACGGCCAATATACCACGGCTAAGGGCTGTTCTTAAGCACGACACAACGCGGAGTGCCTGGATACAGCCCTTAGCCGTAGTATATTGGCCACATACCACAACGAGGTGCATTATTGCTATTATAACCTGGTTACCAACGTAATCAGAGCAGTGACGACACATGTTTTATCATACCCTTGGTATACGGTAGGATATACCACGGCTGTCAGCCAATAAGCATTCAGGGCTCGAACCACCCTGATTATAAAATATATTACATCTGTATCTCTGTGGTATTTCAGGAACCTTAATTAGGTACAAATTATCTCTACAGTTTACACATGCAACTGACCTGCTATTCTCCTTCCACCTCTACAGAACTCTTCTTCTTGTATCTAAAACATATCAGCACCTAGCCAGGACAGCAGTGTAACAGCTGGGTTACCAGTTACAGCCAGGACAGCAGTGTAACAGCTAGGTTACCAGTTACAGCTAGACAGCAGTGTAACAGCTGGGTTACCAGTTACAGCTAGACAGCAGTGTAACAGCTGGGTTACCAGTTACAGCTAGACAGCAGTGTAACAGCTAGGTTACCAGTTACAGCTAGACAGCAGTGTAACAGCTAGGTTACCAGTTACAGCTAGACAGCAGTGTAACAGCTAGGTTACCAGTTACAGCTAGACAGCAGTGTAACAGCTAGGTTACCAGTTACAACTAGACAGCAGTGTAACAGCTAGGTTACCAGTTACAGCTAGACAGCAGTGTAACAGCTAGGTTACCAGTTACAGCTAGACAGCAGTGTAACAGCTGGGTTACCAGTTACAACTAGACAGCAGTGTAACAGCTAGGTTACCAGTTACAGCTAGACAGCAGTGTAACAGCTAGGTTACCAGTTACAGCTAGACAGCAGTGTAACAGCTAGGCTACCAGTTACATCTAGACAGCAGTGTAACAGCTAGGTTACCAGTTACAGCTAGACAGCAGTGTAACAGCTAGGTTACCAGTTACAGCTAGACAGCAGTGTAACAGCTAGGTTACCAGTTACAGCTAGACAGCAGTGTAACAGCTAGGTTACCAGTTACAGCTAGACAGCAGTGTAACAGCTAGGTTACCAGTTACAACTAGACAGCAGTGTAACAGCTAGGTTACCAGTTACAGCTAGACAGCAGTGTAACAGCTAGGTTACCAGTTACAGCTAGACAGCAGTGTAACAGCTGGGTTACCAGTTACAACTAGACAGCAGTGTAACAGCTAGGTTACCAGTTACAGCTAGACAGCAGTGTAACAGCTAGGTTACCAGTTACAGCTAGACAGCAGTGTAACAGCTAGGCTACCAGTTACATCTAGACAGCAGTGTAACAGCTAGGTTACCAGTTACAGCTAGACAGCAGTGTAACAGCTAGACAGCAGTGTAACAGCTAGGTTACCAGTTACAGCTAGACAGCAGTGTAACAGCTAGGTTACCAGTTACAGCCAGGACAGCAGTGTAACAGCTAGGTTACCAGTTACAGCTAGACAGCAGTGTAACAGCTAGGTTACCAGTTACAGCTAGACAGCAGTGTAACAGCTAGGTTACCAGATACAGCTAGACAGCAGTGTAACAGCTAGGTTACCAGATACAGCTAGACAGCAGTGTAACAGCTAGGTTACCAGTTACAGCTAGACAGCAGTGTAACAGCTAGGTTACCAGTTACAGCTAGACAGCAGTGTAACAGCTAGGCTACCAGTTACATCTAGACAGCAGTGTAACAGCTAGGTTACCAGTTACAGCTAGACAGCAGTGTAACAGCTAGACAGCAGTGTAACAGCTAGGTTACCAGTTACAGCTAGACAGCAGTGTAACAGCTAGGTTACCAGTTACAGCCAGGACAGCAGTGTAACAGCTAGGTTACCAGTTACAGCTAGACAGCAGTGTAACAGCTAGGTTACCAGTTACAGCTAGACAGCAGTGTAACAGCTAGGTTACCAGATACAGCTAGACAGCAGTGTAACAGCTAGGTTACCAGATACAGCTAGACAGCAGTGTAACAGCTAGGTTACCAGTTACAGCTAGACAGCAGTGTAACAGCTAGGTTACCAGTTACAGCTAGACAGCAGTGTAACAGCTGGGTTACCAGTTACAGCTAGACAGCAGTGTAACAGCTAGGTTACCAGTTACAGCTAGACAGCAGTGTAACAGCTAGGTTACCAGTTACAGCTAGACAGCAGTGTAACAGCTGGGTTACCAGTTACAACTAGACAGCAGTGTAACAGCTAGGTTACCAGTTACAGCTAGACAGCAGTGTAACAGCTAGGTTACCAGTTACAGCTAGACAGCAGTGTAACAGCTAGGCTACCAGTTACATCTAGACAGCAGTGTAACAGCTAGGTTACCAGTTACAGCTAGACAGCAGTGTAACAGCTAGACAGCAGTGTAACAGCTAGGTTACCAGTTACAGCTAGACAGCAGTGTAACAGCTAGGTTACCAGTTACAGCTAGACAGCAGTGTAACAGCTAGGTTACCAGTTACAACTAGACAGCAGTGTAACAGCTAGGTTACCAGTTACAACTAGACAGCAGTGTAACAGCTAGGTTACCAGTTACAGCTAGACAGCAGTGTAACAGCTGGGTTACCAGATACAGCTAGACAGCAGTGTAACAGCTAGGTTACCAGTTACAGCTAGACAGCAGTGTAACAGCTAGGTTACCAGTTACAACTAGACAGCAGTGTAACAGCTAGGTTACCAGTTACAGCTAGACAGCAGTGTAACAGCTAGGTTACCAGTTACAGCTAGACAGCAGTGTAACAGCTAGGTTACCAGATACAACTAGACAGCAGTGTAACAGCTAGGTTACCAGTTACAGCTAGACAGCAGTGTAACAGCTAGGTTACCAGTTACAGCTAGACAGCAGTGTAACAGCTAGGTTACCAGTTACAACTAGACAGCAGTGTAACAGCTAGGTTACCAGTTACAACTAGACAGCAGTGTAACAGCTAGGTTACCAGTTACAACTAGACAGCAGTGTAACAGCTGGGTTACCAGTTACAACTAGACAGCAGTGTAACAGCTGGGTTACCAGTTACAGCTAGACAGCAGTGTAACAGCTAGGTTACCAGTTACAACTAGACAGCAGTGTAACAGCTAGGTTACCAGTTACAACTAGACAGCAGTGTAACAGCTAGGTTACCAGTTACAGCTAGACAGCAGTGTAACAGCTAGGTTACCAGTTACAACTAGACAGCAGTGTAACAGCTAGGTTACCAGATACAGCTAGACAGCAGTGTAACAGCTAGGTTACCAGTTACAGCTAGACAGCAGTGTAACAGCTAGGTTACCAGTTACAACTAGACAGCAGTGTAACAGCTAGACAGCAGTGTAACAGCTGGGTTACCAGATACAACTAGACAGCAGTGTAACAGCTAGACAGCAGTGTAACAGCTAGGTTACCAGTTACAACTAGACAGCAGTGTAACAGCTAGGTTACCAGTTACAACTAGACAGCAGTGTAACAGCTAGGTTACCAGTTACAACTAGACAGCAGTGTAACAGCTAGGTTACCAGTTACAGCTAGACAGCAGTGTAACAGCTAGACAGCAGTGTAACAGCTATCATTACCAGTTACAGCTAGACAGCAGTGTAACAGCTAGACAGCAGTGTAACAGCTAGGTTACCAGATACAGCTAGACAGCAGTGTAACAGCTAGGTTACCAGTTACAACTAGACAGCAGTGTAACAGCTAGGTTACCAGTTACAGCTAGACAGCAGTGTAACAGCTAGGTTACCAGTTACAACTAGACAGCAGTGTAACAGCTAGGTTACCAGTTACAACTAGACAGCAGTGTAACAGCTAGGTTACCAGTTACAACTAGACAGCAGTGTAACAGCTAGGTTACCAGTTACAACTAGACAGCTAGGTTACCAGTTACAGCTAGACAGCAGTGTAACAGCTAGGTTACCAGTTACAACTAGACAGCAGTGTAACAGCTAGGTTACCAGTTACAGCTAGACAGCAGTGTAACAGCTAGGTTACCAGTTACAGCTAGACAGCAGTGTAACAGCTAGGTTACCAGATACAACTAGACAGCAGTGTAACAGCTAGGTTACCAGTTACAGCTAGACAGCAGTGTAACAGCTAGGTTACCAGTTACAGCTAGACAGCAGTGTAACAGCTAGGTTACCAGTTACAGCTAGACAGCAGTGTAACAGCTAGGTTACCAGTTACAGCTAGACAGCAGTGTAACAGCTAGGTTACCAGTTACAGCTAGACAGCAGTGTAACAGCTGGGTTACCAGTTACAGCTAGACAGCAGTGTAACAGCTGGGTTACCAGTTACAGCCAGGACAGCAGTGTAACAGCTAGGTTACCAGTTACCATCTAGACAGCAGTGTAACAGCTAGGTTACCAGTTACAGCTAGACAGCAGTGTAACAGCTAGGTTACCAGTTACAGCCAGGACAGCAGTGTAACAGCTAGGTTACCAGTTACAACTAGACAGCAGTGTAACAGCTAGGTTACCAGTTACAGCTAGACAGCAGTGTAACAGCTAGGTTACCAGTTACAGCTAGACAGCAAGTCAGACCCACAGGAGTAGAATTAGAAAACAAATTGTAATATCTCTGTAGTCAGACTCTTTAGGTCGGTAGTCAGACTCTTTAGGTCGGTAGTCAGACTCTTTAGGTCGGTAGTCAGACTCTTTAGGTCGGTAGTCAGACTCTTTAGGTCGGTAGTCAGACTCTTTAGGTCTGTAGTCAGACTCTTTAGGTCTGTAGTCAGACTCTTCAGGTCGGTAGTCAGACTCTTTAGGTCGGTAGTCAGACTCTTCAGGTCTGTAGTCAGACTCTTTAGGTCGGTAGTCAGACTCTTTAGGTTGGTAGTCAGACTCTTTAGGTCTGTAGTCAGACTCTTTAGGTCTGTAGTCAGACTCTTTAGGTCGGTAGTCAGACTCTTCAGGTCGGTAGTCAGACTCTTCAGGTCTGTAGTCAGACTCTTTAGGTCGGTAGTCAGACTCTTTAGGTCTGTAGTCAGACTCTTTAGGTCGGTAGTCAGACTCTTCAGGTCGGTAGTCAGACTCTTTAGGTCTGTAGTCAGACTCTTTAGGTCTTGTGAAGGAAATGTTATTGTGTGAAAATGTTCATCTTTCGTCTTTCTATGTAGCTTGTCTGTGTAAGCAGGATATAAGATAACTAATGGGACTTCCTGGGAGAGCTCACTTCAGACTGCTACTTTAGGCATCTAAGTTTGACTTTGAACTCTCCAATTTACCGTTAATAAAGAGGGATTTATTTAATATAGACTTCGAGTGTCGCTGTGTAGAATTTCTATGACAATTTGGCGTCATGATCTGGTTTTATTCAATACTACTTTGGTTCCATGTTCCATCAACCCTACTGTGGGTTCCATATTCCAAAAACCCTACTGTGGTTCCATGTTCTAAACAACCCTACTGTGGTTCCATGTTCTAAACAACCCTACTGTGGTTCCATGTTCCAACAACCCTACTATGGTTCCATGTTCTAAACAACTGTCAAGTCCTGACCAGCAAATGGAGCTGTGGTAGTAGTTTGGGGGTCAGGACGTGGCAGTCTTGTGTGTGTCTTGTGACTCCTAATCAGGAACAGCTGGGAATCGTTGTTCCTGATTGGGAGTCATATATGTAGGAGTTGTTTGTCACTGGGGTTTGTGGGTGGTTGTTCTTACACTGCGTTTGCATAGCCTGTGAGACTGTCCTTGTGAGTATCATTTATTGTTTTGTTTTCCGGTGGATGCTTTTGCCTTTTACCAATTCAAAGAAACATGAGTGTCCACACTTCCGCTGCGCCTTGGTCCTTCTCTCTCAGATACGACATATTCAACGACAAGTATGACATTTTCTGTGACAACAACCCTACTGTGGTTCCATGTTCTAACAACCCTACTGTGCTTCCATGTTCTAAACGACCCTACTGTGGTTCCATGTTCTAAACGACCCTACTGTGGGTTCCATGTTCTAACAACCCTACTGTGGGTTCCATGTTCTAACAACCCTACTGTGGGTTCCATGTTCTAAACGACCCTACTGTGGGTTCCATGTTCTAAACGACCCTACTGTGGGTTCCATGTTCTAACAACCCTACTGTGCTTCCATGTTCTAAACAATCCTACTGTGCTTCCATGTTCCAACAACCCTACTGTGGTTCCATGTTCTAACAACCCTACTGTGGTTCCATGTTCTAACAACCCTACTGTGGTTCCATGTTCTAAACGACCCTACTGTGGGTTCCATGTTCTAACAACCCTACTGTGGGTTCCATGTTCTAAACGACCCTACTGTGGGTTCCATGTTCTAACAACCCTACTGTGGTTCCATGTTCTAAACAATCCTACTGTGCTTCCATGTTCTAAACAATCCTACTGTGGTTCCATGTTCCAACAACCCTACTGTGGTTCCATGTTCTAAACAACCCTACTGTGGTTCCATGTTCTAAACAACCCTACTGGGGTTCCATGGTCTAACAACCCTACTGTGGTTCCATGTTCTTAACGACCCTACTGTGGTTCCATGGTCTAACGACCCTACTGTGGGTTCCATGTTCTAACAACCCTACTGTGGGTTCCATGTTCTAAACGACCCTACTGTGGGTTCCATGTTCTAAACGACCCTACTGTGGGTTCCATGTTCTAACAACCCTACTGTGGGTTCCATGTTCTAACAACCCTACTGTGGGTTCCATGTTCTAACAACCCTACTGTGCTTCCATGTTCTAAACAATCCTACTGTGCTTCCATGTTCCAACAACCCTACTGTGGTTCCATGTTCTAACAACCCTACTGTGGTTCCATGTTCTAACAACCCTACTGTGGGTTCCATGTTCTAAACGACCCTACTGTGGGTTCCATGTTCTAAACAACCCTACTGTGGGTTCCATGTTCTAAACGACCCTACTGTGGGTTCCATGTTCTAACAACCCTACTGTGGGTTCCATGTTCTAAACGACCCTACTGTGGGTTCCATGTTCTAACAACCCTACTGTGGTTCCATGTTCTAAACAATCCTACTGTGCTTCCATGTTCTAAACAATCCTACTGTGGTTCCATGTTCCAACAACCCTACTGTGGTTCCATGTTCTAAACAACCCTACTGTGGTTCCATGTTCTAAACAACCCTACTGGGGTTCCATGGTCTAACAACCCTACTGTGGTTCCATGTTCTTAACGACCCTACTGTGGTTCCATGGTCTAACGACCCTACTGTGGGTTCCATGTTCTAACAACCCTACTGTGGGTTCCATGTTCTAAACGACCCTACTGTGGGTTCCATGTTCTAAATGACCCTACTGTGGGTTCCATGTTCTAACAACCCTACTGTGGGTTCCATGTTCTAACAACCCTACTGTGGTTCCATGTTCTAACAACCCTACTGTGGGTTCCATGTTCTAACAACCCTACTGTCCTTCCATGTTCTAAACAATCCTACTGTGCTTCCATGTTCCAACAACCCTACTGTGGTTCCATGTTCTAACAATCCTACTGTGGTTCCATGTTCCAACAACCCTATTGAGGTTCCATGTTCTAAACAACCCTACTGTGGTTCCATGTTCTAAACAACCCTACTGGGGTTCCATGGTCTAACAACCCTACTGTGGTTCCATGTTCTTAACGACCCTACTGTGGTTCCATGGTCTAACGACCCTACTGTGGGTTCCATGTTCTAACAACCCTACTGTGGGTTCCATGTTCTAACAACCCTACTGTGGGTTCCATGTTCTAAACGACCCTACTGTGGGTTCCATGTTCTAAACGACCCTACTGTGGGTTCCATGTTCTAACAACCCTACTGTGGGTTCCATGTTCTAACAACCCTACTGTGCTTCCATGTTCTAAACAATCCTACTGTGGTTCCATGTTCCAACAACCCTACTGTGGTTCCATGTCCCAAATAACCCTACTGTGGTTCCATGTTCTAACAACCCTACTGTGGTTCCATGTTCTAAACAACCCTACTGTGGTTCCATGTTCTAACAACCCTACTGTGGGTTCCATGTTCTAAACGACCCTACTGTGGGTTCCATGTTCTAAACAACCCTACTGTGGTTCCATGTTCTAACAACCCTATTGTGGTTCCATGTTCTAAACAACCCTACTGTGGGTTCCATGTTCTAACAACCCTACTGTGGTTCCATGTTCTAAACGACCCTACTGTGGGTTCCGTGTCCCTAACAACCCTACTGTGGGTTCCATGTTCTAAACAACCCTACTGTGGGTTCCATGTTCTAACAACCCTACTGTGGGTTCCATGTTCTAACAACCCTACTGTGGGTTCCATGTTCTAAACGACCCTACTGTGGGTTCCATGTTCTAACAACCTTACTGTGGTTCCATGTTCTAAACAACCCTACTGTGGTTCCATGTTCTAAACAACCCTACTGTGGGTTCCATGTTCTAACAACCTTACTGTGGTTCCATGTTCTAAACAACCCTACTGTGGGTTCCATGTTCTAACAACCCTACTGTGGGTCCCATGTTCTAAACGACCCTACTGTGGGTTCCATGTTCTAACAACCCTACTGTGGTTCCATGTTCTAACAACCCTACTGTGGTTCCATGTTCTAAACGACCCTACTGTGGTTCCGTGTCCCTAACAACTCTACTCACTGACCCACAGCTAAAAGCAGCAGCAACAACAAGAGCCTCTTACCTCTTCATACATTTAGATGCTAAATCAGTTTCTCATCAGTGTGAAAGCTGCTCTTCTTTTCTGCGCATGAATTCAAATGTAGTCATAGTGTGATGGTAATATTATATTCTTTCATGTCTCCAGGACAGCTAATTAGTTATAGCACGACTCACTAATTGGAGAGGTACTAGAATAAGATAGGCAGGAACACACACACACACACACACACACACACACACACACACAGGATGTTCAGCCTAGGGCTTAACTCCTCATTCTCATTTAGAGAGGAGAAGACGGGAGATAAGAAGAGTGGAGAAGAGGGAGAGGAGATGGGAGGGGAAGAGAGGGGAGGAGAGGAAAGGAGAAGCAGGGGAAAGGAGAGGGTATGGTAGGGGAGAGGACGAGAGGAGAGGTGAAAGGAGACGGGAGGGGAGGTGAAGGGCAGAGGATAGAAGAGGGGAGGGTAGGAGAGAGGATGAGAGGAGATGGGAGGGGGAGAGGAAAGGAGAAGAAGGGGAAAGGAGAGGGTATGGTAGGGGAGAGGACGAGAGGAGATGGGAGGGGAAGAGAGGTGAGGTGAAGGGCAGAGGAGAGAAGAGGGGAGGGTAGGAGAGAGGACGAGAGGAGATGGGAGGAGAGGAAAGGAGAAGAGAGGGGACGAGGACACGGGAGGGGGAGAGGAGAGGAGACGGGAGGGGGAGAGGAGAGGAGATGGGAGGGGAAGAGAGGTGAGGTGAAGGGCAGAGGATAGAAGAGGGGAGGGTAGGAGAGAGGACGAGAGGAGATGGGAGGAGAGGAGCGAAGTAACACTCGACAAGGAGAGGCGTGGGAGAGACAACAATAGCTAGAACACCGCAGCCCACACACTAAAGCGATGAGGCAACGTGACTCAGGCCTTCTGTATTCCATCCACAAAGCCCAAGGACATCCAGTCAGTGGACTGTTCTAGAAGACAACATCGCATGTGCATCTCAAATGGCACTCTGTCCACTTCGGAGTGACCTACGTAGCGAATAGGGTGCCATTTGGCACGTCCACATTTATAGCCTTTCTATGAGAATCACACATCACAGCTCCGACAGCACAGCCAGCCTCTCACTACCTAGTCTAAAAGCTACTGAGTACAGTTGATGGTGCACATAGTATATAAATGTAATGTATTCGAGATGATACACAATATGATAATTCACTACTACATGGTCAAAAGTATGTGGACACCCCTTTAAAATGTGTGGATTCGTAGACATAGAAAAACAATTGGCAGTAGAATGTCCTAACTGAAGAGCTAAGTGACTTTTCAACGTGGCACTGTCGTAGGATGCCACCTTTCCAACAAGACAGTTCGTCAAATTTCTGCCCTGCTAGAGCCGACCCCGTCGGCACAAGTACTGTTCGTACGGGGAGTTTCACGAAAATGGGTTTCATGAAATGGGCACACAAGCCTAATAATCACCATGACTGCATAGTGCTGAAGCATGTAACGTGTAAAAATTGTCTGTCCTCGGTTGCAGCACTCACTAGCGAGTTCCAAACTGCCTCTGGAAGCAACGTTAGTACAAGAACTGCTCGTCGGGAGCTTCATGAAATGGGTTTCCATGGCCGAGCAGCCGCACACAAGCCTAAGATCACCATGCCCAATGCCAAGTGTCGGCTGGAGTGGTGTAAAGCCAAACTCATGGGGAGAAATATGGCGGAAGTAGATACAGAGATCCAATCAAGCAGCGCGTCGAACAAAGTTGGTGAAGAGGAATGGTCTGAATGGACAACAGTAGTAGCGAAAACTGGAACAAAAAGGAAATGATCTCAAATTGGAGTTGAGGATACGTTTATGAATGATAATGAATCGCTTCTTGTTGGGATGTGTTTGTTGAGTAAAGATGCATATGTGGGGAAACCCGTTTTGAGGTGTTCGAAAACTGTGAAGTATGTACTTGGAAAAAGTGGCGTCAGTCAGAGTGAACGAGAAGTGGTCTAACTTTGATTCATTGTATTTCTTAAGAACAGAGGAAAGATTGCAGTGAGCTTCAAAAAGAATCCGAACAATAGAAGTTTTGTGTTTTGAACTTCGGGAAGACACCAGTCAAAGGAGTCATCTCAGGGGTGACGACAGATGTTTAGGTTGAATACCTGGTTTGGTTGGTGCCCCGGCGTCTGACCCGCTGGGTGACCGGAGGAAAAGAAGAAAGTCTGTCGGTCCTGTTGTTTTCTGCTAAAGAGCAAATACTTACGCATGTGAAGCTTGGTTATGTAAGATACGCTGTAAAAGCTTTTGTCCCCAAACCAATGCAGTGTAAGAATTTCACCATGTTTCAAGTGTGTGCAGACGGACAGAGTATATTGAAAAACGGTGTGTAGAAGGACGACGGTTTTGCAATTGTGTTGGGAGATCATGATCCCCGAGTGCCCTGTAAGGATGAAGGAGATTGACGTGGCAAAAGTTAAGAGCAGTTAATTGAATCTCCTGTGAGGAGGCGATTTAAAATAATTGAGAAAATAATTGATGCTGGTGAAGATAATGTGGTAATGTTTGCTGCCAGTTAAAAGATATCCCCCCTGTGTATTAAAAAGGTGGATTTTGTGGCGTTCATTACCACAGTTATTATAAGGCACAAGTCTCAAAGAAGTCTAAAAAACTGGACATTATTTTAGATGTGCCAGAAAAGATTTTAGGATTTTACATCTTAAGACTTGCAAGGGGTACTGGCATCGGAAGACCAGTCCTTACAGGTTTCCCTTGAGCCTGTGCAGGGTAGGGATCAGATCTGTTTAATTTTTTTAACAGAAAAGTTGTTTGATGTAGTTACGTGAATTTATTTGTTTTCTTTTTTTGGGGGGGGGGGTTCACCTGTCTGAAAGGACCTGATAGGTGCAAGCAGCGCCTTATCACTTGTTACCATGGACACGTGACTCATGAGCCACTGGTGTTTTTGTAATGCACACACACACACACACACACACACACACACACATTTTTTTGTGCACAAATAGAAGTTCATCAAATTGTTTTAGTTTCAGTTTGTTTGTTTGTTTGTTTGTTTCCGTCATGCACATTAAATTGTGCGATAACCAATATACCATAGAAGAAGAAGCCTTAAGCTCAGTGTGGATTCAGAAAGAATGCCAACCGACTAAACTAAAGATCTTTACAACTTTAGCTCAAACATAATTTTGTCAGAAATCATAACCATCCCTCATTGGTAACATCAAAGTCAAAGTTTGGTAGCAAGGTCCAGCTAGTCAAACAATGTTACAAACGTTTGAGCACAGTTGAGTAGCCAGGCCTATACCTGGATAAGGGCGCATGAGGTTCTCATGTAGGGGGAACGATGGCAAGATGGCGCCGATAGAGATGGTCGCCTCGCTTCTAGTCCTTAGGAAACTACGCAGTATTATTTATGTTTTATTTCTTACATTGTTAGTCCAGAAAAATCTTAAGTGTTATTACATAGAGTCAGGTAGAAGTATTGGATTTCAGAGCGATGTCATCTTACCAACATTTCGACCAGGAATACGACTTTCCCGAAGCGGATCCTCTGTTCGGACCTCCACCCAGGACAATGGATCGGATCCCAGACGCCAACCCAAAACAACGTCGCTGAAGAAGAGGTAGACGGAGGGGTCTCCTGGTCAAACTTCGAAGGCGTGCACACCACTCACCGCTTCAGAGTATATTACTCGCCAATGTTCAGTGTCTTGACAACAAGGTAGACGAAATTAGGGCAAGGGTTGCTTTCCAGAGAGAGACTTCAGAGATTGTAACATTCTCTGTTTCACGGAAACATGGCTCACTCGGGATATATTGTCAGAGTCGGTACAGCCACCGGGAGTCTTCATGCGTCGCGCCGACAGAAATAAACATCTCTCTGGGAAGAAGGAGGGCGGGGGTGTATGCTTCATGATTAACGACTCATGGTGTAATTGTAACAACATACAGGAACTCAAGTCCTTTTGTTCGCCTGACGTAGAATTCCTTACAATCAAATGCCGACGATATTATCTCCCAAGAGAATTCTTGTCAGTTATTGTCACAGCCGTGTATATCCCCCTCAAGCCGATACCACGACGGCCCTCAAGGAATTTCTTTCCCTGCACTCCGGTGTGGCCATGATGTAATCCAGATTACCATTTTTTTCTCTCACTAAGAGCCTTAAAAGTGACCCCAAAACAGGAAACAAAACCAGGACTTGGTCACCCACATCGAAAGTGCAGCTTTGGGCCTATCGATTGTACCAAACTTTCATTTTCGTTTTGCGCCTTCTCCAGATTCTCACTGGCAAAACTTACAGGCTCAATGCAATCTTTATCAAAAAGAGCTAACGTGCTCCAACAGATGTATTTTTTTGTGTTTAAGGTGTTACCCTGCAACAACCTCTTTCTCAGCAAGCTCAAAAACACCACTGACATGATGTCCAAATGTAACAGTGTAGGTTCCGTCCCTCTCTTCGCCCCAACCTGGGCTCGAACCAGGGACCCTTGCACACATCAACAACTGACACCCACGAAACATCGTTACCCATCGCGCCACAAAAGCCACGGCCCTTGCAACGCAAGGGGAACAACCACTTCAGGTCTCAGAGCGAGTGACGTCACCGATTGAAACGCTATTAGCGCGCACCACCGCTAACTAACTAGCCATTTCACATCGGTTACACTAGCACAAGCTAATTCGGACTAAAACCAGAGAAATATCTGACCAACGTCCAGCGCTGCGACATAGACTTCAAAGTCTGATTAAATCTCTCAAGAGCACCTTGAGACTCTGGGTGGTAGGCACTAAAGGGGCAATGGGTTACACTCAACTGTTGTAGCACTTCCTGGAAGACCTTTGACAGGAAATTCAAACCTTGGTTTGATTGCACTACTACTAATCCAAACATTGGAGATAATTTCACCCGTAAAAACTGTGAGTTGTGATTATCTTCAGCCTCGGAGAAATAAGTGGCTGATGGTTTCGAATGGTTAAGAAGGTCCGAACACTTTCAAAGCTGCCAATTCACCGCTTTACTGACAATGTTGTTTTTTTTAAATCTAAATTTAACTAGGCAAGTCAGTTAAGAACAAATTCTTATTTACAATGATGGCCTACCGGGGAACAGTGGGTTAACTGCCTTGTTCAGAGGCAGAACGACAGATTTTTACCTTGTCAGCTCGGGGATTCGATCTAGCAACCTTTCAGTTACTGGCCCAACGCTCTAACCAATAGAATACCTGCCATTTAGATCCGAAATGGATCTTCGTCAGGTCAAAAGAAACAAACTGAGTGCTCACATCCAAAAATATACACATTTCACCTCACATAACCACTACGGACATGACACACGGTGGGTGCAAAAACAATGTGTTTCTCTAATAATTTGATATCAATGAGATGGGCAGATGTAGTAGTTACAGAAATGTCTGTGAGTACAAAAGTCTCAATGTAAATGAAATCATTTCTGAAAACTCAATTGTGGTGTCAAAGTCATTACATGATGAAGTGAGGGGACGAAAGATAAACCTTTTTACTCAAGACCAACTCACATGAAGTATTGATGGGACGTGAAGAAAGGCTGATCCCCCTCAGGCATTCTGACTGTGTGTCCAATAGCGGCCTTGCTCCTCTGTTCTTCCTACCCCTCAGGCACTTCTTCCACGTCCGCGGTGCTGCTGACCCCTGTTGGGCCATTGAGGGTATCCTCTTCCCCCCCTCGCTTGTGTCCTAACAAAGATCCACATCCCTTGGGAATCATAGCTTTTAATCCGAATCTGCATCAAGAGAAGATGCACTTGAGTGCGGAGGTAGGGTAACCTGTTTTGGGTATTCTCGGACTTCCCTGCGTGTCTGTCTACGGCCTCGCCAGGGGATTCCCTCTCCACAGATTCACCTCATTCTGTTCATAGTCATTGTGGAGTGCCAATATAACTTCTTAAAATCTTCCTCGTTCTGACGTCCTGCTACAGATCAGTTTCGAATTTCAAAAAAAAGTGTGCTCTCCATATTTGTGAGTTTCTCCCCGGGGTCAGTTATAGCTGCATGCAGTTGTAATCTCACCGCTTGTCTCTCGTATTCCACCCAGTTGCTCAGTTATTTCCTGGATAATAAGAGCCATGAGATCAAATGAGCATTTGTTTGTTGTTTGGCACCACTGGTCACAGAAAGTCCGATTGTGGGTCACCCTCTGGATTCTAAGGCCTTGTGGAATCAATTTCTAGCACAATTAGTCAAAGTGACACCGTGGGGAGATGAATACATGTCTTTCTGTCATATAGGTGTCTCTTTTGTAGTGATTCCGTTGTTTTCCCCCCCACTGGATACAACATGATTGTCAAACAAAGAGTCTCTTGTCATAATGCCCGGGGCATAATCTTCCCGTTGTGAATTCAAATGTCTTATGTGAGGTTAAAATCCTATTTGCCATCTCAGGTACACACCCAAATGGCAATGCGTACTGGAGTCTTGCAGATTGGAGTGTCGTATGAAAAGGTAGTACCCCCGTCTATAGAAATAGAGTTTGTGGTTTATACGCACATCCTTAAAACAAATAGGTGCTAATGAAGAATACTAGTATAGAACAATAAGGCCCCCTGATGTCTGGTGAGGACCTGCCTTACAACAGGCCTACAAGCCCTCAGTCCAGCCTCTCTCAGCCTATTGTACCGATCCTGTGCAGGCCCCCTGATGTCTGGTGAGGACCTGACACTGTTAAAGCCATCCCCAATTCACCGCTTTATTGACAACGTTTCCACCCGAAACGGATCTTCGTCAGGTCAAACGCACCGAGTGTTCACATCCCAAAATATACACATTTCACCTCACATGACCATTGCGCACATGACGCATGTTTAATGCAATGTTTATCTCTAATACCTTGATATCAATGAGATGGGCAGATGTAGTAGCTACAGAAAATAATACATTTACTAAAGTAAAAAAAATAAAAAAATAAGTAACACAATAACGATGCTGTATACAGAGGGTACTGGTACCGAGTCGGTGTGTTGGGGTACAGGTTAGAGGTCATTTGTACGTGTAGGTGGGGGGTGAAGTGACTATGCATAGATAATAAACAGCGAGTAGCAGCAGTGTACAAAACAAATGGGGGGGAGGGGGGATGAATGTAAATAGTCTGGTGGTGATTAATTGTTCATTAGTCTTATGGCTTGGGGGTAGAAGCTGTTAAGGAGCCTTTTGGTCCTAGACTTGGAGCTCCGGTACCGCTTGCCGTGCGGTAGCAGAGAAAACAGTCAATTTTATGGTCTTTCCTCTGACACCGCCTGGTATAGAGGTCCTGGATGGCAGGAAGCTTGGCCCCAGTGATGTACTGGGGCCGTACGCACTACCCTCTGTAGTGCCTTGCGGTCGGAGGCCGAGCAGTTGCCATACTGTACCAGGTGGTGATGCAATCGGTCAGGATGCTCTCGATGGTGCAGCTGTAGAACTTTTTGAGGATCTGGGGACCCAAATCTTTTCAGTCTCCAGAGGGGGAAGAGGTTATGTTGTGCGGTCTTCACGACTGTCTTGGTATGTTTGGACCATGATATATCGTTGGTGATGTGGACACCAAGGAATTTGAAACTCTCGACCCGCTCCACTACAGCCCTGTTGATGTGAATGGGAGGCCTGTTCGGCCCGCCTTTTCCTGTAGTCCACAATCAGCTCCTTTGTCAAACTCTTGGTTCAGACCTCTAGGAGACATGGTACACAAACAGTGGATCCAATACAATTCTCTTCTCAATAATAGATGATCAGTCCCCCCCATCCCTTCCTCCTAGGAGTCTTAACATGTTCGATACTAAATGTATCTCAGTGAGCTAATGTTGTGACGAGCCTCCATGAAATGCACAGCCACACAGGTACATTTATCTAGCATCTCCCATGTAGGGTTTTACACCAATGCTTCCAACTTTCAAAATGATTCTAATCTTATAACCCTCCAGGGTGGATGTCAGTGACAGAATCAAAAAGTGTCTTTTGAACACAGCAGAGCATCAGAGTCGGTGACTAGAGACGCTACCATATTGATGGGAGACGAGATCTCAGACGAGACCCCCCCCCCCATTTTGTTACATTCCCCAGCAAGAAACCCCCAATTTTTTTTTGCTTAAAACAGAAGTGGGAACTAAAAAAAAAGAGTCACTGACAACAACCAAAACATAACAGGTGGGGTTTTAGGAAGGGTTCTGAAAGAAACTTATGGGGGTGTTGGACTAGAAACAACCGGAACCTAAAAAGACACCCCACCAAGAGCTAAACTTGATAAATTTGCCCAAGAAGAGAGGCAAACAAAATTGAAAACCCACACCAAACTTAACAAGACACAGAAAATCAGATAAAAGGATTTTTTAAATAATTTTTTTAAATCAAATAGAGAGAGCCAACTAAAGGTGTTTAACCCTCCACATCTCTCAAAACAACTGGAACACTGGGCCAGCCGCTTTAAAAACACCTTCTGACTAACGAGGTGACAACCAGCACAGGTGTAACACATACTGACTTAACGAGGTGACAAGTCAGCACAGGTGTAACACATACTGACTTAACGAGGTGACAAGTCAGCACAGGTGTAACACATACTGACTTAACGAGGTGACAAGTCAGCACAGGTGTAACACATACTGACTTAACGAGATGACAAGTCAGCACAGGTGTAACACATACTGACTTAACGAGATGACAAGTCAGTACAGGTGTAACAACATACTGACTAAACGAGATGACAAGTCAGCACAGGTGTAACACATACTGACTTAACGAGGTGACAAGTCAGTACAGGTGTAACACATACTGACTTAACGAGATGACAAGTCAGCACAGGTGTAACAACATACTGACTAAACGAGATGACAAGTCAGCACAGGTGTAACAACATACTGACTTAACGAGATGACAAGTCAGCACAGGTGTAACACATACTGACTTAACGAGATGACAAGTCAGCACAGGTGTAACACATACTGACTTAACGAGATGACAAGTCAGCACAGGTGTAACACATACTGACTTAACGAGATGACAAGTCAGCGCAGGTGTAACAACATACTGACTTAACGAGATGACAAGTCAGCACAGGTGTAACAACATACTGACTTAACGAGGTGACAAGTCAGCACAGGTGTAACAACATACTGACTTAACGAGGTGACAAGTCAGTGCAGGTGTAACACATACTGACTTAACGAGATGACAAGTCAGCACAGGTGTAACACATACTGACTTAACGAGATGACAAGTCAGCGCAGGTGTAACACATACTGACTTAACGAGATGACAAGTCAGCGCAGGTGTAACACATACTGACTTAACGAGATGACAAGTCAGCGCAGGTGTAACACATACTGACTTAACGAGATGACTAGTCAGCGCAGGTGTAACACATACTGACTTAACGAGATGACAAGTCAGCGCAGGTGTAACACATACTGACTTAACGAGATGACAAGTCAGCGCAGGTGTAACACATACTGACTTAACGAGATGACAAGTCAGCGCAGGTGTAACACATACTGACTTAACGAGGTGACAAGTCAGCGCAGGTGTAACACATACTGACTTAACGAGATGACAAGTCAGCACAGGTGTAACAACATACTGACTTAACGAGATTACAAGTCAGCGCAGGTGTAACACATACTGACTTAACGAGATGACAAGTCAGCGCAGGTGTAACACATACTGACTTAACAAGATGACAAGTCAGCACAGGTGTAACACATACTGACTTAACGAGATGACAAGTCAGCACAGGTGTAACACATACTGACTTAACGAGATGACAAGTCAGCGCAGGTGTAACAACATACTGACTTAACGAGATGACAAGTCAGCACAGGTGTAACACATACTGACTTAACGAGATGACAAGTCAGCACAGGTGTAACACATACTGAGTTAACGAGATGACAAGTCAGCACAGGTGTAACACATACTGACTTAACGAGATGACAAGTCAGCACAGGTGTAACACATACTGACTTAACGAGATGACAAGTCAGCACAGGTGTAACACATACTGACTTAACGAGATGACAAGTCAGCACAGGTGTAACACATACTGACTTAACGAGATGACAAGTCAGCGCAGGTGTAACAACATACTGACTTAACGAGATGACAAGTCAGCACAGGTGTAACAACATACTGACTTAACGAGGTGACAAGTCAGCGCAGGTGTAACAACATACTGACTTAACGAGATGACAAGTCAGCGCAGGTGTAACACATACTGACTTAACGAGATGACAAGTCAGCACAGGTGTAACACATACTGACTTAACGAGGTGACAAGTCAGCACAGGTGTAACACATACTGACTTAACGAGATGACAAGTCAGCGCAGGTGTAACACATACTGACTTAACGAGATGACAAGTCAGCGCAGGTGTAACACATACTGACTTAACGAGATGACAAGTCAGCGCAGGTGTAACACATACTGACTTAACGAGATGACAAGTCAGCACAGGTGTAACACATACTGACTTAACGAGATGACAAGTCAGCGCAGGTGTAACACATACTGACTTAACGAGATGACAAGTCAGCACAGGTGTAACACATACTGACTTAACGAGATGACAAGTCAGCACAGGTGTAACACATACTGACTTAAAGAGATGACAAGTCAGCACAGGTGTAACACATACTGACTTAACGAGATGACAAGTCAGCACAGGTGTAACACATACTGACTTAACGAGATGACAAGTCAGCACAGGTGTAACACATACTGACTTAACGAGATGACAAGTCAGCGCAGGTGTAACAACATACTGACTTAACGAGATGACAAGTCAGCACAGGTGTAACACATACTGACTTTACGAGATGACAAGTCAGCACAGGTGTAACACATACTGACTTAACGAGGTGACAAGTCAGCACAGGTGTAACACATACTGACTTAACGAGATGACGCCAATCGATGGGCCCCCAGGTGCTAACGTCCAACTTCGAAATATAAGTGGAAAACCAAAGCCTGTAACATCTATGCTAAACACAACGACGCAAACAAGCAAAGTCATATATATATATATATATTTCTTAATGTATGGCTCTGAGTGCGCCTGCCTGCCACCCCCCCTCCACACACAATAAGACAGAAGAAAGAAAGTGATAACCACATTGAAACACTAACTAGCTTTTACACTAATAAAACTCTAACTACAACACAAACGTATACCCATCTAATACAAGTCAAATAAAAGTACAAATTGGACAAATTTTAGGCTAAAGATGACTTTCCTATTTTACATTTGTAATATGGAGGACAGAGAAATGATTGCCACCACATCCAGATCGTCCTGTCTGTAGACCGGGATACTCACTCCGTGACACCGGTACCGTGGATCGTGTTTCCATCGGGAATAGGGTTGAGTTGGATCGGTTCAGGCTTTCTTCTCTTCTGCATCCTGTCTTCCACACTCTTTTAACTTGTTTATATTAATAAAAAACGATAAACCGATCAGACAAAATAACCGGTGTGTTGTTCCGTTCTGCTTTTTTTACTTTGCTGTCTGTCAAAAACAATCCCGATTCAGGGTTAAATAACTCTCCCGAACGATAGGTGAGAATCTAATGTAAATCAGTTGAAATTATAAACTAATTCACACGGATATTCTCTGACTTTGTGCAACAACAACGAAAAAGAAAGAATCCGATATAATAATACTGAGCAGACTAGATGACAGTGAAAGATGTAGCTGGGTATTTTACATCTTGTCTACTTGTTGTTAATGAGAAGATGGAAGGTTTGAGATGTTACGTCAGTGTGTCCTCCGGACAGTGTGGAGAAGCGCGTCTCCTGTTGGACCACAGTGGTATTACCATACTGTACATTAATAACTCTACGCAATAAAACAACGATGGCATTTCTTTACGACACTAAACCCCATTTCAAACCAAACTAAACGTTTCCTAGTTGAAAATCCCGTTCGATTTTTTTTCTTTCTCTCGACGTGTTAGACGTGTGTAAGGCTATGCTTCGTGCTGAACAAACTATCCTTGATTATGATAAGAGGCGTGACTTTAATATAACCCTTAATGACATAGCAATCACTTAATTCTCTTTTTTTTGGGGGGTTTCTTTATTTCAACCTAATATCTGGCTTAGATGGGATGGATATTTATTTAAATGGAGCAATGGCTTTACTAATGTTTCTCCATAGACCAGTGGTTAAGACACTGCCCTTTGAATCAAAAGATCGTGGGTTCAAATCCCAACGCGGTTACATTGTGGTTGATCAGTGTAATCTGCAGTACTGAAAAAGTGTGCTGTTTGTCCATGACGCCACAGAGAACGATACTGCTGCCGACCGACAGGACCTAACGAGTTATTGGGATCCCTGTGCGATGGTTCCATACAAACTATGTTTTCAGATTTGTATTTTATTTTAGCTAAATAATCTCTTTCCCACATGGGGACCAGTACGGGAGAAAAAAAAATTGTATGAAATGTATGCATTCACTACTGTAAGACGCTCTGGATAAGAGCGTCTGCTAAATGACTTAAATGTAAATGTAAACACACACAATTGTTCAGAAATAAAAGTTGATATTTGACTTTCATTACTACTCCAACTGTTGAAACGAATTTCTTGTTAGTTGATTGTGAACAGATATGGGTGCGTGTCGGATACTTATCTACTGTATGAATTTGTTGAACCATACGGCTGATATGTAAAGTGGGAAGTCTACATCCACTTGGGTTGGAGTCATTAAAACTTGTTTTTCAACCACTCCACACATTTCTTGTTAACAAACTATAGTTTTGGCAAGTCGGTTAGGACATCTACTTTGTGCATGACACAAATCATTTTTACAACAACTGTTTTACAGACAGATTATTTCACTTATAAATTCACTGTATCACAGTTCCAGTGGGTCAGAAGTTTACCTACACTTAGTTGACTGTGCCTTTAAACAGCTTGGAAAATTCAAGAAAATGATGTCATGGCTTTAGAAGCTTCTGATAGGCTAATTGACATCATTTGAGTCAATTGGAGGTGTACCTGTGGATGTATTTCAAGGCCTACCTTCAAACTCAGTGCTTCTTTGCTTGACATCATGGGAAAATCAAAAGAAATCAGCCAAGACCTCAGAAAAAAATGTAGACCTCCACAAGTCTGGTTCCTCCTTGGGAGCAATTTCCAAATGCCTGAAGGTACCACGCCCATCTGTACAAACAATAGTACGCAAGTATAAACAACATGGGACCACGCAGCCATCATACCGCTCAGGAAGGAGACGTGTTCTGTCTACTAGAGATGAACGTACTTTGGTGCGAAAAGTGCAAATCAATCCCAGAACAACAGCAAAGGACCTTGTGAAGATGCTGGAGGAAACAGGTACAACAAGTATCTATATCCATAGTAAAACGAGTCCTATATCGACATAACCTGAAAGGCCGCTCAGCAAGGAAGAAGCCACTGCTCCAAAACCACCATAAAAAAGCCAGACTACGGTTTGCAACTGCACATGGGGACAAAGATCGTACTTTTTTGAGAAATGTCCTCTGGTCTGATGAAACAAAAACAGAACTGTTTGGTCATAATGACAATCGTTATGTTTGGAGGAAAAAGGGGGAGGCTTGCAAGCTGAAGAACACCATCCCAACCATGAAGCACGGGGGTGGCAGCATCATGTTGTGGGGGTGCTTTGCTGCATGAGGGACTGGTGCACTTCACAAAATAGATGGCATCATGTGGAAGGACAATTATGTGGATATATTGAAGCAACATCTCAAGACATCAGTCAGGAAGTTAAAGCTTGGTTGTAAAATGGGTCTTCCAAATGGACAATGACCCCAAGCATACTTCCAAAGTTGTGGCAAAATGGCTTAAGGACAAAAAAGTCAAGGTATTGGAGTGGCCATCACAAAGCCCTGACCTCAATCCAATAGAAAATTTGTGGGCAGAACTGAAAAAGCGTGTGCGAGCAAGGAGGCCTACAAACCTGACTCAGTTACACCAGCTCTGTCAGGAGGAATGGGACAAAATTCACCCAACTTATTGTGGGAAGCTTGTGGAAGGCTACCCGAAACGTTTGACCCAAGTTAAACAATTTAAAGGCAATGCTACCAAATACTAATTGAGTGTATGTAAACTTCTGACCCACTGGGAATGTGATGAAATAAATAAAAGCTGAAATAAATCATTCTCTCTACTATTATTCTAAACTTTCACATTCTTAAAATAAAGTGGTGATCCTAACAGACCTAAAACAGGACATTTTTATTCTGATTAAATGTCAGGAATTGTGAAAAACTGAGTTGAAATGTATTTGGCTGAGGTGTCTGTAAACTTTGTAACAAAAATAAACTTGAACAGAACTGCAGGTCTCAATACTTACAAACTGTTTCAGTTCCTTCTGTCTTATCATGGTTCAATGGGTAAAATCGACATGAGCACAAATATAGCATCTGAATCTGAGGAGGCATTTGATATGACTTGATTTCATTCACATGTCTCTTCTGGGTCACTGCAGCAGAAACATATAACAGCCCATTACTGTTATTAAGCTGTTGTTCTAAGCAATTTTCTTGGCCCCATTTCTCTGGAGTGTTTCGTACAGGGTTGGTTGCACAACGACAACGTTTTCATATTCTATCCAATTCAGGTAACTTTGTCACAGAAAGGAAGTACGCAATAACTTAGAAACATACAAATAGGATTATTTGTGATATCATTAACCACGTATCTCTTCCGATAGGGAGCAGAGTGTTAATCTATCTTATTTATTGTCTGTTCTGTTCTGATCTCTTCTATTGTATTCTGTTCTATTCTGTTCTTCTCTATTCTATTCTATTATGTTATACTGTGTTCTATTCTGTTCTGTTGTGATCTATTCCATTCTATTGTGTTCTATTCTATTCTATTGTTCTATTCTATTCACTGTTCTATTCTATGTTTCTATTCTACTCTGTTGTATTCTGTTCTATTCTATTGTTCTATTCTATTCTATAATATTCTGTTCTATTCTATTGTTCTGTTCTATTCTATTCTGTTCTATTCTATTATATTCTGTTCTGTTCTATTCTATTCTATTATATTCTGTTATATTCTATTCTATTCTATTATATTCTGTTATATTCTATTCTATTCTATTCTATTCTATTCTGTTCTATTCTAGTTATTCTATTCTATTCTATTCTATTCTATTCTGTTCTATTCTATTCTATTCTATTCTATTCTATTATATTCTATTCTATTCTGTTCTGTTCTATTCTATTCTGTTCTATTGTACTATTCTATTCTGTTCTATTCTATTATATTCTGTTCTATTCTATTGTTCTATTCTGTTCTATTGTTCTATTCTATTCTGATCGGTTCTAGTCTATTGTTCTGTTCTATTCTTTTCTGATCTGTTCTGTACTATTCTATTCTGTTCTATTCTGTTTTATTGATCTATTATATTCTATTGTTCTATTATATTCTGATCTGTTCTGTCCTATTCTGTTCTTTCTATTATATTCTGATCTGTTCTATTCTGTCTATTCTATTCTGTTCTATTGTTCTATTCTATTCTATTGTTCTATTCTATTCTGATCTGTTCTATTCTATTCTATTGTTCTATTCTGTTCTATTGTTCTATTCTATTCTGTTCTGTTCTGTTCTATTCTATTCTATTGTTCTATTCTGTTCTATTGTTGTATTCTATTCTGATCTGTTCTATTCTATTCTATTGTTCTATTCTGTTCTATTGTTCTATTCTATTCTGATCTGTTCTGTTCTATTCTATTCTGTTATATTGTTCTTTTTTATTCTGTTCTATTCTGTCTATTCTATTCTGTTCTATTGTTCTATTCTATTCTGATCTGTTCTATTATATTCTGTCTATTCTGTTCTATTCTATTGTTCTATTATATTCTATTCTGTTCTGTTCTATTGTGTTCTATTCTATTCTATTGTTCAATTCTGTTCTGTTCTATTCTATGTTTGTATTCTATTCTGTTGTGTTCTGTTCTATTATATTGTTCTGTTCTATTATAGTGTTGTTCTATTCTATTCTATTCTGTCTATTCTATTATATTCTGTTCTGTTCTATTATATTGTTCTATTCTATTATATTCTGTTCTGTTCTATTATATTGTTCTGTTCTATTATATTCTGTTCTATTCTATTCTATTATAGTGTTGTTCTATTCTATTCTATTCTGTCTATTCTATTCTGTTCTGTTCTATTGTTCTATTGTTCTATTGTATTGTTCTATTCTGTTCTATTCTATTCTGTTCTATTCTGTTCTATTGTTCTATTCAATTCTGTTCTATTGTTCTTTTTTATTCTGTTCTGTTCTATTCTATTCTGTTCTATTTTGTTCTATTGTTCTATTTTATTCTATTATATTCTGTCTATTCTGTTCTAGTCTATTGCTCTATTATATTCTATTCTGTTGTTCTATTCTATTCTATTGTTCTGCTCTATTCTAATCTGTTCTATTCTATTATTTTCTATTCTGTTCTGTTCTGTTCTATTCTGATTTGTTCTGCTCTCTTCTATTCTGTTATATTCTATTCTGTTCTGTTCCATTCTGTTCTATTCCGTTCTGTTCTATTCTATTCTGTTCTGTTCTATTCTATTGTTCTGTTATGTTCTATTCTATTCTGTTCTATTCTATTGTTCTGTTCTATTCTATTGTTCTGTTCTATTCAGTTCTATTCTGTTCTATCTCAACATATTGACTACTGCCTACTGCTCAGTTGTTTGTCAAACATAATACAAGAATACTGCTATTTGGCATCTTCAACAAGATCACATTAAAGACCATGCTTTGGCGACTAAGAAAGTATTTGTTAAACCTCCTGCTTTTGGGCTGGATGTTTCAATGTGTTTTTCCTCTGCGTCTGTTATGGTTGATGACACAGCCTGTTTCACTGTACCACTATAGATATCAGGTTTATGATTTAATTCTGGCTGTTTTGTATGTAGAGTAGTAAACTGAGTGGACGAAACATTAAGAACACCCTCCTAATATTGAGTTGCACCCCCTTTTGCCCTCAGAACAGCCACAATTCATCGGGGCATGGATTTTACAAGTTGTCGAAAGCATTCTACAGGGATGCTGGCCCATGTTGACTCCAATGCTTCCCACAGTTGTGTCAAGTTGACTGGATGTCCTTTGGGTGGTGGATCATTCTTGATACACACAGGAAACTGTTGAGAGTGAAAAACCCAGCAGCGTTGCAGTTCTTGTCACAAACTGGTGCGCCTGGCACCTACTACCATACCCCATTCAAAAGCACTTACTTTTTTTTTGTCTTGCCCGTTCCCCCTCTGAATGGCACACATACACAATCCATGTCTCAATTGTCTCAAGATTTAAAAATCCATCTATAACCTTTTACTGCAGTGGGCTAAATCAGGGTGACAGAGTGATTCTTGGTAGTTTGAAACAAATCTACTATGAAACAAAAGTATACACTTCACACACATGGTTATGGGCTTAACGAAAGAAGACAGCTGTACCATGTCAGATATAGAGATGAAAAAATATTACATTTTGAGTTTCTATCCCAATATTACACTTTATATACATCACAGAAGACTGAAAAACAACAAAACTGTTTGACATAGAAACACTGTATTTCATAATTTAAAAAAATTATAATAATCTTTATTCATGATGAAAAATATTAATAACAATCCATTCATGAGGGCAAAGAAGGCACTTTTGGTCATTGACTGCAGGAAAGGGTTATAACCTGTCATCCTCCCTTTCATCTACAAGGATTGAAGTGGATTTAACAGGTGACATCAATAAGGGATCATAGCTTTCACCTGGATTCACCTGGTCAGTCTGTGTCATGGAAAGAGCAGGTGTTCTTAATGTTTTGTACACTCAGTGTTTAGCCCTAATAGTTCTCAAACCTCTCCTTAAGGACCCCCACCCCCTCCATATGTTTCACAATGTTGTTGTAGCATCCCTGAGCTAGCTAACCTGATTCACCTATTCAAGGGCTTTGATGATTGGTTGATAAGCTCAACCAGGAATGCTCTGGACTAAATCAAATACATGAAGAGGTTTGAGAACCACTGATACAGGGAATAGGGACTGCGGTGAAGTTAGCTTTATATTAAAGATTCAGACTTTGCTCGCCAATACCTCTTGAACGGAAAGTGACAAAATAATATATACTGAACCAAAATATAAACGTAACATACAACTATTTTACTGAGTTACAATTCATATAAGGAAATCAGTCAATTGAAATAAATTCATTAGGCCCTAATCTATCTTAACCGCCATCGATAAGAAACAATACAGTGCAGCTGTATTCATTGACCGGGCCAAGGCTTTCGACTCTGTCAATCACCACATCCTCATCGGCAGACTCAACAGCCTTGGTTTCTCAAATGATTCCCTCGCCTGGTTCACCAACTACTTCTCTGATAGAGTTCAGTGTGTCAAATCGGAGGGCCTGTTGTCTGGACTTCTGGCAGTCTCTATGGGGGTGGCACAGGGTTAAAATCTCGGGCCGACTCTCTTCTCTGTATACATCAATGATGTCGCTCTCGCTGCTGGTGAGTCTCTGATCCACCTCTACGCAGACGACACCATTCTGTATACTTCTGGCCCTTCTTTGGACACTGTTAACTACCCTCCAGACGAGCTTCAATGCCATACAACTCTCCTTCCGTGGTCTCCAACTGCTCTTAAATACAAGTAAAACTAAATGCATGCTCTTCAACCGATCGCTGCCTGCACATGCTCACTCGTCCAGCATCACTACTCTGAACGGTTCTGACTTAGAATATGTGGACAACTACAAATACCTGGGTGTCTGGTTAGACAGTAAACTCTCCTTCCAGACTCATATCAAACATCTCCAATCTAAAGTTAAACCTAGAATTGGCTTCCTATTTCGCAACAAAGCATCTTTCACTCATGCTGCCAAACATACCCTCGTAAAACTGACCCTCCTACCGATCCTCGACTTCGGCGATGTCATTTACAAAATAGCCTCCAATACCTACTCATTAAATTGGATGCAGTCTATCACAGTGCCATCCGTTTTGTCATTAAAGCCCCATATACTACCCACCACTGCGACCTGTATGCTCTCGTTGGCTGGTCCTCACTTGATACTCGTCGCCAAACCCACTGGCTCCAGGTCATCTACAAGTCTTTGCTAGGTAAAGTTCCCCTTTATCTCAGCTCGCTGGTCACCATAGCAGCACCCACTTGTAGCACGCGCTCCAGCAGGTATATCTCTCTGGTCACCCCCAAAGCCAATTCCTCCTTCGGCGGCCTCTCCTTCCAGTTCTCTGCTGCCAATGACTGGAACGAACTACAAAAATCTCTGAAACTGGAAACACTTATCTCCCTCACTAGCTTTAAGCACCAGCTGTCAGAGCAGCTCACAGATTACTGCACCTGTACATAGCCCATCTATAATTTAGCCAACCAACTACCTCTTCCCCTACTGTATTTATTTATTTATTTATTTTGCTCCTTTGCACCATATTATTTCTATTTCTACTTTGCACTTTCTTCTACTACAAATCTACCATTCCAGTGTTTTACTTGCTATATTGTATTTACTTTGCCACCATGGCCTTTTTTGCCTTTACCTCCCTTATCTCACCTCATTTGCTCACTTTGTATATAGACTTATTTTTCTACTATATTATTGACTGTATGTTTGTTTTACTCCATGTGTAACTCTGTGTTGTTGTATGTGTCGAACTGCTTTGCTTTATTCTTGGCCAGGTCGCAGTTGTAAATGAGAACTTGTTCTCAACTAGCATACCTGGTTAAATAAAGGTGAAATAAAAATACATTTAAAAAAAATCTATAGATTTCACTTGACTGGGCATGGGCACAGCCATGGGTGGTTGGGAGCCAGGACCTGCCAATCAGAATGAGTTTTTTTCCCCACAAAAGGGCTTTATTACAGACAGAAATACTCCTCAGTTTCATCAGCTGTCCGGGTGGCTGGTCTCAGACGGTCCTGCAGGTAAAGCTGGATGTGGAGGTCCTGGGCTGGCGTGGTAACACGTGGTCTGCGGTTGTGAGGCCGGTTTGACCTACTACCAAATTCCCTAAAACAATGCTGGCGGCGGCTTATGGTAGAGAAATTAACATAAAATTCTAGGGCAACAGTTCTGGTGGACATTCATGCAGTCAGCATGCAAATTGCACTTGCCCTCAAAACTTGAGACATCTGTGGCCATTGTGTTGTGTGACAAAATGGCACATTTTAGAACAGCCTTTTATTGTCCCCAGCACAAGGTGCACCTGTGTAATGATCATCCTGTTTAATCAGCTTATTGATATGCCACGCCTGTAAGGTGGATGGATTATCTTGGCAAAGGAGAAATGCTCACTAACAGGGATGTAAAACAAAATTGTGCACAACATTTTAGAGAAATACACTTTTTGTGCATATGGAAAATGGGATATTTTATTTCAGCTCATGAAACCAACACTTTACATGTTACATTTATATTATTGTTCAATATAAATGGCAGATTCTGAATCAGCTAAAGATAGTGAACGAGTTTACATCCCTTTTTTTCAAATTCTGTGTCATATTTACTTATTTTAAGGCGAAATGTAGCTAAAACGTTGCTCTCCTCTGCTCTATGAGGGCTAAGGGACCGTCTTAAAATTGCAACGCCTACTAATGCTTGGTAACCTCTCTAGGGTATGTGGGACGAAATCGTCCCACCTACTTAACAGCCAGTGGAATCCCATGGCACGATATTCAAATACCTTAGAAATGCTATTACTTCAATTTCTCAAACATATGACTATTTTACACCATTTTAAAGACAAGACTCTCGTTAATCTAACCACACTGTCCGATTTCAAAAAGGCTTTACAACGAAAGCAAAACATTAGATTATGTCAGCAGAGTACCCAGCCAGAAATAATCAGACACCCATTTTTCAAGCTAGCATATAATGTCACATAAACCCAAACCACAGCTAAATGCAGCACTAATCTTTTGATGATCTTCATCAGATGACACTCCTAGGACATTATGTTATACAATACATGCATGTTTTGTTCAATCAAGTTCATATTTATATCAAAAACCAGCTTTTTACATTAGCATGTGACGTTCAGAACTAGCATACCCACCGCAAACTTCCGGTGAATTTACTAAATTACTCACGATAAACGTTCACAAAAAACATAACAATTATTTTAAGAATTATAGATACAGAACTCCTTTATGCAATCGCTATGTCCGATTTTAAAATAGCATTTTGGCAAAAGCACATTTTGCAATATCCTGAGTAGATAGCTTGCCATCACGGGCTAGCTATTTTGACACCCACCAAGTTTGGCCCTCACCAAACTCAGATTTACTATAAGAAAAATTGGATTACCTTTGCTGTTCTTCGTCAGAATGCACTCCCAGGACTTCTACTTCAATAACAAATGTTGGTTTGGTTCAAAATAATCCATAGTTATGTTCAAATATCCTCTGTTTTGTTAGTGCGTTCAAGACACTATCCGAAGGGTGACGAAGGGTGACGCGCCCGACGCGTTTCGTGACCAAAAAATTTGAAATATTCCATTACCGTACTTCGAAGCATGTCAACCGCTGTTTAAAATCAATTTTTATGCGATTTTTCTTGTAAAAAAGCGATAATATTCCGACCGGGAAACCCTGTTTTCGTTCAAAGATGAAATAATAAAAACATGATGTCGGCTCGTGCACGCACCCCCGGTCTCATTGTTCTCTGATCGACCACTATCCAAATGCGCTACTGTTTTTCAGCCATGGCCTGCAAAGTCACCATTCAACGTTTTGCCGCCTTCTGAGAGCCTATGGGAGCCGTAGGAAGTGTCACGTTACAGCAGAGATCCTCAGTTTTCAATAAAGAGAGTGTAGAAGGCCAAGAAATGGTCAGAGAGGGCACTTCCTGTACAGAATCTTCTCAGGTTTTTGCCTGCCATATGAGTTCTGTTATACTCACAGACACCATTCAAACAGTTTTAGAAACTTTAGGGTATTTTCTATCCAAATCAAACAATTATATGCATATTCTAGTTTCTGGACAGTAGTAATAACCAGATTAAATCGGGTACGTTTTTTATCCGGCCATGCAAATACTGCCCCCTACCCTAGACAGGTTAAAGGTGAACTGCATGTGTTTCTTATGGTGCTCATTAAGAAATACAGTGGCCATTACCGAAGCCCAAAAAGAGTTGTCTTTGGGGTGTGGTTTAATGTGGGTGTGTCTTTACCATTCAATCACAACAAACAAGCAGTAGTGAGTAACTTAGTGACAGAGAGGTACGCTAAGATAGCTTTGCTATGGAGAATTTTAGAAGTTGAGGACTTCTCCCCTTCTGATTGACTTGCCATCTCAAGAAGATCTGCTATTTCAGTTATGTGTAGGCTAAAGCCTGTGCTGACCTTGTGTTTAGCCAACCTGACAACAGCTATCTAGCTAGCATAGTTTTGGGATAGGTTAGCCCCAGCTGTAGCTATCTAGCTAGCTGATATTTCTCTGTCAGATCAGTTATGCCAAAATAACTTAATATTAGGAAGGTGTTCTTAATGTTTGGTATACTCGGTGTAATACTGTAGAAGCAGTGTTCTGCTAATATAACAAATGTCCAAATATTACACTTGTCTTTCTTCTTCTCTTGTCCTTCACAGCGGATACAGATACTGTTCCTATCAGCATTTTGTCTGGTGGTACATGTTAGTCAGTATCCCTTCGTATGGTGTCCCATATAAGACTGTTCCCTGACAAGTTTGAAGAATACACAGGGCCCCCCCCCCCCCACTACCATTCAATTCAATAACAACAGAAGACGATGAAAAGTACTAGTATCATTGTAATGCTGAGAACAAGGTCTCTACCAGTTCAGACATCTGTTAGTCAGGGGACTCCATGACAAACCATCTCTCCTGTCCTCCATCTGTATTAACCTGTCTGTTAGTCAGGGGACTCCATGATAAACCATCTCTCCTGTCCTCCATCTGTATTAACCTGTCTGTTAGTCAGGGGACTCCATCTGTATTAACCTGTCTGTTAGTCAGGAGACTCCATGATAAACCATCTCTCCTGTCCTCCATCTGTATTAACCTGTCTGTTAGTCAGGGGACTCCATGATAAACCATCTCTCCTGTCCTCCATCTGTATTAACCTGTCTGTTAGTCAGGGGACTCCATCTGTACCAACCTGTCTGTTAGTCAGGGGACTCCATGACAAACCATCTCTCCTGTCCTCCATCTGTATTAACCTGTCTGTTAGTCAGGGAACTCCATGATAAACCATCTCTCCTGTCCTCCATCTGTATTAACCTGTCTGTTAGTCAGGGGACTCCATCTGTATTAACCTGTCTGTTAGTCAGGGAACTCCATGATAAACCATCTCTCCTGTCCTCCATCTGTACCAACCTGTCTGTTAGTCAGGGGACTCCATGATAAACCATCTCTCCTGTCCTCCATCTGTATTAACCTGTCTGTTAGTCAGGGGACTCCATGATAAACCATCTCTCCTGTCCTCCATCTGTATTAACCTGTCTGTTAGTCAGGGGACTCCATCTGTATTAACCTGTCTGTTAGTCAGGAGACTCCATGATAAACCATCTCTCCTGTCCTCCATCTGTATTAACCTGTCTGTTAGTCAGGGGACTCCATGATAAACCATCTCTCCTGTCCTCCATCTGTATTAACCTGTCTGTTAGTCAGGGGACTCCATCTGTATTAACCTGTCTGTTAGTCAGGGGACTCCATGACAAACCATCTCTCCTGTCCTCCATCTGTATTAACCTGTCTGTTAGTCAGGGGACTCCATCTGTATTAACCTGTCTGTTAGTCAGGGGACTCCATGATAAACCATCTCTCCTGTCCTCCATCTGTATTAACCTGTCTGTTAGTCAGGGGACTCCATGATAAACCATCTCTCCTGTCCTCCATCTGTATTAACCTGTCTGTTAGTCAGGGGACTCCATGATAAACCATCTCTCCTGTCCTCCATCTGTAGAAAACACAGCACTGATTACATTATCGATGGTTGTTAGGTGAATTCCAGGGCAGACAAGTGATAGTATTTTGACCTACGACCAGAACAATGTGACCAACCTGAAATGTGACCGGTGCCTTGCCAAGTTCTCCCTCAGCCTTCTGTTCCTGATATCGTTGGGAGGGTTCCCATGACACTGCTGAACAACAAATCCACCAAGTTTTGTAAGTAGCCTGTTACTGTAATTTAAAAAATATATATATAACCACTCAATAAACATATAGAGATCAAAAAATATCTTCCTCTAGTTTGGAAGTAATTGTACTAACAGAGTGACTAAGTACAGAATATATTCAGGCCAGTAACGCTGACCCTGTTACTATGCAACTAGCTGTGTACTGTTAAATTGCTGAATGCTTGTTGACACATATTTGGAGCATGTTAGATAAAGAAGACTGGTTCTCAAGCTAGACAAGTACCACCCTTCATGTGTTTTTGCCGTAGAAAACACAGAATATATATATTTTTTAGGAGAACATATATGTTTAGCACTACTAGTAGCAGATGAGGCCCCCGAATGCTAACTAGCTAGTGCTAACTAACCTAGCCGTTGATCATGTCTCCCAGTTATATTACAGTAAAGGCAGAAAGCCACACACGGCCTGAGTTATATTGAGAGAGCAAGCGCTAACCCAAACAACCTGCCTGTTCTCATAAACATAGCTAGCTACTTAACTTGGAAATCCTGGTTAGTTATCAATATGTTTGTCTTGAGTTTAAACTGCTAACATTAGCTAGCAGGGATCTTCTCAGTTAGCCTGATAGAGATGAAACATTATCGATAGCAAGCAAGCTAACGTTACATCCTATCATTAGCTATGCAAATCTTCCTCTCTATAACATTACATTACACATTAGGGAGAGGCTATGTATGTTGGCTAGTTATATTGTAGGATAGTTAAAAAAGGTTATTATTCCATCAAACTTTAAATGATTAGAATAGTACACAACACAAAACAGAATATCCAGGTTTTAAGGCCCAAGAACAGGAATATTCCAAGTTCAGACAGGAGGGGGGGAGTCAGAAACTTTACTTTTAGTTTCTATTTTCAATTGTTGCACTACTAGTACTGCCTGTTGATGTTAAGTAGGCAGCTACAGTAGTTGGATGATATTAACATCTTCTGTTTTTTATTTTTTATTTAATTAAATTGGATTTTATTTCATCTGGGGTGCTTGCGTCACCTAATAAGACCTTGGTACAACCCGTAGCTCCGGTTCTCCTCGGTCTGAGAAAAACGCTGAGAGAGAAATGTATTTTGTCGCAGAATATAAGTCTATAACGTTAAATAAATAAAGTGTCCGAAGTGTAATCCTATAGGTATTGTTATAAGGTCGTGTGAGACTATTGAAACATGTAACTTTCAGAGTTTTATCGTTGTTATTGATTTAGTTTTACAAAATGCTGGCGTTGCATTATGGGAGATGTAGTTTTTCTATTTAGCCCTGTAAGGTCCGAATGTGATAAATGCAATTTCATGTTATAGCTTGTTTATATTACAGTGTTTTTATGTACATGAGTTGTTGTATTTTAATACTGTCAACGCTGAAAGCACCAAGAAATGTATTGGAGATGTGAGACAGGATATGTATTTTTTTGTATTTTTTTTTTGTACTGTTCTTCATGCTCCTCTATAAAACAACTTGTCAGATGGAGACTGATGGTCTTCCATTTTACATTTTTTACATTTTAGTCATTTAGCAGACACTCTTATCCAGAGCGACTTACAGTAGTGAATGCATACATTTCATTTTTCTTTTTTTTTTCATACTGGCCCCCCGTGGGAATCGAACCCACAACCCTGGCGTTGCAAACACCATGCTCTACCAACTGAGCCACACGGCTCTTTATCTTGTCATAATGTAATTGCAGATCTACATAAAAGCACAAAAAGTCAGCCATGGCGTTGCTCTTCATTTCTTGGTTCTTCTGTGGTACATTTAAAGATCACTACAGTATCATACTGTAGCTAGCTAGCTGGCTAGCTCACACCAGTCACAGCCATCAATGTTTGTTATATGTAAATCCATTCCTTGCCATTTTGCACAATATTGTTGAATGTATTAAAGTTTGCACCAACTTTATGGAAGCCCATTTTCACTCCTATGCCTAGCAAGTTGTGCGTGCAGTGCAGACTTGACAACATGTCCGCAACACCTGTCAGCTTGAGGCAGGACCACCGCCTTGTTGTTGTCTAGGCAATTAGACATCATTGGTAAAAGTGAGTCATCTATACCAAACCCATCCACACCTGTTGTGACGCATTCACTTCCAAATCTCGTTTTTGGAATGAGACTGTTTTTATGACCAAAATGATCATATTCATTCATTATTCAATGTTTTCACTAGAATGAATGTTTCTGTCTCATATCGAGGCCATATAGGCCTTTATTATAAGCTGAGAATGGGTTCTAGGAGGCAGTAACCCGTTAATAATGAAAAAACGTCAATTGCTTGTCAACCAAAGAGAGGAAACAGTCTGTGCTATTCTGAACATTCAAATGGCCTCTCCTCAGGGTGGATGAGCTTGTGTTTAGTCCGATCTCTAGACTGAGTGAACCTGGTCCCGTGTGACTCAGTTGGTAGAGCATGGTGTTTGCAACGCCAGGGTTGTGGGTTCGATTCCCACGGGGGACCAGTACGGAAAAAATAAATTATGAAATCTATTTACTAAGTTGCTCTGGATAAGAGCGTCTACTAAATGACTGAAATGTTAATGTAAGCTTTTAACACATAAAGATCTCAAACCACTTTGGACAATGAGTATGTTTATATGCACAGTAATAATTCAATATTAGTCAGATTATAGCAGTGTGGAAATAGGCTAACACTGCTTATCTTAATCAGCGTCATGTCAAAATCGAAGTAAGGATAAGTAGATTTTTAAACACCTGGTTTTATTAGGACATGTAAACACCTGGTTTTATTAGGACATGTAAACACCTGGTTTTATTAGGACATGTAAACACCTGGTTTTATTAGGACATGTAAACACCTGGTTTTATTAGGACATGTAAACACCTGGTTTTATTAGGTCATGTAAACACCTGGTTTTCAGCGCAATCTCTGTAATTATTAGGACACGTTAACACCTGAATCAGAGATCCAGCGATGTGTTTGATCAGCGCATGCGCCAGCATCGGTGGCGTAAACCTCCCTCTTCCGAAGTGTTTTAGGAAAAACTGAAAAGTATTTTTGCATGTTTAGAAATCGTTTTCACATACAATTTCGTATACATGTCCAAACTCAGAATCAAAAAGATTTCGAATAAAAATAACATGGTCACTGTGGAAGAACCTTTATTTTGATTTGTGAATTTCTACATGTATTAAAAATCCCATCAGGTCGCCTGATTTCAGATGTGTCCATGGAAACAGGATTATTGGTGGAAATCGTTATTATTGCAAAGCATGTTAACGTTTTAAACTAACTATTATATTCATCTGGCAATCCACAATAATCGTATTATTGTGTGCATTTAACCGTGTTCATTTTTCAGACCTCTTCTCTCAAATCCATGGAAATTAGGTGACAAGTAATTGCCGTGATTAGGTCTCTGAACATATTGTAATGAAACAGGCAGGGAGCGGGTCTCGAACCCTTGACCTTCTGGCCCGAAGACCAGCGCGCTATCGACTGTGCCCCCAAAACATGCTCCTGCGGCAGAGTCGATATCCCCGTTTATAAACCCAGGGTAGTTACACTATAGCAACAGTTGGTTGTATTCATGAAAGTCATATGGACTGGAAGCTGTTGAAGTTTTAAGGAAGTCTTTTTGACATAAAGTGAAATAAAACTCATAAAAAAAATTGACAAAGTCAAAAATCGCTAAAGTAATTGCTGTAGGATGAATCAACGCAACTGATATCCCGAGTGGACACTGCGTCTTAGTGCAAGAGGCATCACTGCAGTACCTAGTTCAAATCCAGGCTACATAACATCTGGCTGTGATTCGCTGTCCCATAGGTCTGTGCACAATTGGCCCAGTGTCGTCAAGGTTAGGTTAGGCCGTCATTGTAAATAAGAATCATTTTTTAACTGACTTGCCTAGTTAAATAAAAATAAAAATATATAATTATATGTTGGTTCAGGGACCTCTTCCCTCCTATCAAGTCTTAAGATATGTTTGGAAGGTTAGTGTTAACATATAGACACACTATCCAGGATACACTCCTACAATCCATCCTCCAGGGGGCAGCAGCAACCAAGTCTAAGTGCTGAGCCAAGCCTTTATTGGCACACAGGTATGAGTAATTAGGATTTTTTGTCAGTCTTTGTGTTAGTTAAACTCTAGTTGGGCATGCGTTTTTGTTGTTTTACTTCTGTATAAAATTATTTTTGTCACCATCTGGCCACCCAAGAGGTTAAGAGGTTAAGAGAGACAGAACTAGCCCTGGACCAAGGAAATGTAGCTAAGACCCCGAGACATAATGAGTCAGGTTACAGACCATGTAGCTAGGACCCCTAGACATAATGAGTCAGGTTACAGACCATGTAGCTAGGACCCCTAGACATAATGAGTCAGGTTACAGACCATGTAGCTAGGGCCCCTAGACATAATGAGTCAGGTTACAGACCATGTAACTAGGACCACAAGACATAATGAGTCAGGTTACAGACCATGTAGCTAGGACTAGGACCCCTAGACATAATGAGTCAGGTTACAGACCATGTAACTAGGACCCCTAGACATAATGAGTCAGGTTACAGACCATGTAGCTAGGACCCCTAGACATAATGAGTCAGGTTACAGACCATGTAGCTAGGACCCCTAGACATAATGAGTCAGGTTACAGACCATGTGGCTAGGACCCCTAGACATAATGAGTCAGGTTACAGACCATGTAGCTAGGACCCCTAGACATAATGAGTCAGGTTACAGACCATGTAGCTAGGACCCCTAGACATAATGAGTCAGGTTACAGACCATGTAACTAGGACTAGGACCCCTAGACATAATGAGTCAGGTTACAGACCATGTAGCTAGGGCCCCTAGACATAATGAGTCAGGTTACAGACCATGTAGCTAGGACTAGGACCCCTAGACATAATGAGTCAGGTTACAGACCATGTAGCTAGGACCCCTAGACATAATGAGTCAGGTTATAGACCATGTAATCAGGACCCCTAGACATAATGAGTCAGGTTACAGACCATGTAACTAGGACCCCTAGACATAATGAGTCAGGTTACAGACCATGTAACTAGGACCCCTAGACATAATGAGTCAGGTTATAGACCATGTAGCTAGGACTCCTAGACATAATGAGTCAGGTTACAGACCATGTAACTAGGACCCCTAGACATAATGAGTCAGGTTACAGACCATGTAACTAGGACCCCTAGACGTAATGAGTCAGGTTACAGACCATGTAGCTAGGACCCCTAGACATAATGAGTCAGGTTACAGACCATGTAGCTAGGACCCCTAGACATAATGAGTCAGGTTACAGACCATGTAACTAGGACCCCTAGACATAATGAGTCAGGTTACAGACCATGTAACTAGGACCCCTAGACATAATGAGTCAGGTTACAGACCATGTAACTAGGACCCCTAGACATAATGAGTCAGGTTACAGACCATGTAACTAGGACTAGGACCCCTAGACATAATGAGTCAGGTTATAGACCATGTAACTAGGACTAGGACCCCTAGACATAATGAGTCAAGTTACAGACCATGTAGCTAGGACCCCTAGACATAATGAGTCAGGTTACAGACCATGTAGCTAGGACCCCTAGACATAATGAGTCAGGTTACAGACCATGTAGCTAGGACCCCTAGACATAATGAGTCAGGTTACAGACCATGAAGCTAGGACCTCTAGACATAATGAGTCAGGTTACAGACCATGTAGCTAGGACCTCTAGACATAATGAGTCAGGTTACAGACCATGTAACTAGGACCTCTAGACATAATGAGTCAGGTTACAGACCATGTAGCTAGGACCCCTAGACATAATGAGTCAGGTTACAGACCATGTAACTAGGACCTCTAGACATAATGAGTCAGGTTACAGACCATGTAGCTAGGACCTCTAGACATAATGAGTCAGGTTACAGACCATGTAACTAGGACCTCTAGACATAATGAGTCAGGTTACAGACCATGTAGCTAGGACCCCTAGACATAATGAGTCAGGTTACAGACCATGTAACTAGGACCTCTAGACATAATGAGTCAGGTTACAGACCATGTAACTAGGACCCCTAGACATAATGAGTCAGGTTACAGACCATGTAGCTAGGACCCCTAGACATAATGAGTCAGGTTACAGACCATGTAACTAGGACCCCTAGAGATAATGAGTCAGGTTACAGACCATGTAACTAGGACTAGGACCCCTAGACATAATGAGTCAGGTTACAGACCATGTAGCTAGGACCCCTAGACATAATGAGTCAGGTTACAGACCATGTAGCTAGGACCCCTAGACATTATTGAGTCAGGTTACAGACCATGTAGCTAGGACCCCTAGACATAATGAGTCAGGTTACAGACCATGTAACTAGGACCCCTAGACATAATGAGTCAGGTTACAGACCATGTAACTAGGACCCCTAGACATAATGAGTCAGGTTACAGACCATGTAACTAGGGCCCCTAGACATAATGAGTCAGGTTACAGACCATGTAACTAGGACTAGGACCCCTAGACATAATGAGTCAGGTTATAGACCATGTAACTAGGACTAGGACCCCTAGACATAATGAGTCAAGTTACAGACCATGTAGCTAGGACCCCTAGACATAATGAGTCAGGTTACAGACCATGTAGCTAGGACCCCTAGACATAATGAGTCAGGTTACAGACCATGTAGCTAGGACCTCTAGACATAATGAGTCAGGTTACAGACCATGTAACTAGGACCTCTAGACATAATGAGTCAGGTTACAGACCATGTAGCTAGGACCCCTAGACATAATGAGTCAGGTTACAGACCATGTAACTAGGACCTCTAGACATAATGAGTCTGGTTACAGACCATGTAGCTAGGACCTCTAGACATAATGAGTCAGGTTACAGACCATGTAACTAGGACCTCTAGACATAATGAGTCAGGTTACAGACCATGTAGCTAGGACCCTAGACATAATGAGTCAGGTTACAGACCATGTAACTAGGACCTCTAGACATAATGAGTCAGGTTACAGACCATGTAACTAGGACCCCTAGACATAATGAGTCAGGTTACAGACCATGTAGCTAGGGCCCCTAGACATAATGAGTCAGGTTACAGACCATGTAACTAGGACCTCTAGACAAAATGAGTCAGGTTACAGACCATGTAACTAGGACCCCTAGACATAATGAGTCAGGTTACAGACCATGTAGCTAGGACCCCTAGACATAATGAGTCAGGTTACAGACCATGTAACTAGGACCTCTAGACATAATGAGTCAGGTTACAGACCATGTAACTAGGACCCCTAGACATAATGAGTCAGGTTACAGACCATGTAACTAGGACCCCTAGACATAATGAGTCAGGTTACAGACCATGTAACTAGGACCCCTAGACATAATGAGTCAGGTTACAGACCATGTAAATAGGACCCCTAGACATAATGAGTCAGGTTACAGACCATGTAACTAGGACCTCTAGACATAATGAGTCAGGTTACAGACCATGTAACTAGGACCCCTAGACATAATGAGTCAGGTTACAGACCATGTAACTAGGACCTCTAGACATAATGAGTCAGGTTACAGACCATGTAACTAGGACCCCTAGACATAATGAGTCAGGTTACAGACCATGTAACTAGGACCTCTAGACATAATGAGTCAGGTTACAGACCATGTAACTAGGACCCCTAGACATAATGAGTCAGGTTACAGACCATGTAGCTAGGACCCCTAGACATAATGAGTCAGGTTACAGACCATGTAACTAGGACCCCTAGACATAATGAGTCAGGTTACAGACCATGTAACTAGGACTAGGACCCCTAGACATAATGAGTCAGCTTACAGACCATGTAACTAGGACCCCTAGACATAATGAGTCAGGTTACAGACCATGTAACTAGGACCCCTAGACATAATGAGTCAGGTTACAGACCATGTAGCTAGGACTAGGACCCCTAGACATAATGAGTCAGGTTACAGACCATGTAGCTAGGACCCCTAGACATAATGAGTCAGGTTACAGACCATGTAACTAGGACCCCTAGACATAATGAGTCAGGTTACAGACCATGTAGCTAGGACTCCTAGACATAATGAGTCAGGTTATAGACCATGTAGCTAGGACCCCTAGACATAATGAGTCAGGTTACAGACCATGTAACTAGGCCTAAAAGGTAGAGCATCAGTAGGCTAGTTATTGGTTTCATAACACGTCATATCATATTGGGTGGAAGTTATTCAAGTTTTAAGATAAATTTTTTATTTTTAATGTAAAGTCAATTTAAATTGATAGGAAATAGACAAAGTAAAAAAATTGTTAAGTTATTTACCTTGTTGGAGGGAAGACGTAATTGTGTAAGGCAGGCTCCCGCTCTTCCCCACTCCTACCATCATCATTACACACTCCATTACACACTCCATTACACACTCCATTACACACTCCATTACACACTCCTACCATCATCATTACACACTCCATTACACACTCCTACCATCATCATTACACACTCCATTACACACTCCTACCATCATCATTACACACTCCATTACACACTCCATTACACACTCCATTACACACTCCATTACACACTCCTACCATCATCATTACACACTCCATTACACACTCCTACCATCATCATTACACACTCCATTACACACTCCTACCATGATCATTACACACTCCATTACACAGTCCTACCATCATCATTACACACTCCATTACACACTCCTACCATCATCATTACACACTCCATTACACAATCCATTACACACTGCTACCATCATCATTACACACTCCATTACACACTCCTACCATCATCATTACACACTCCATTACACACTCCTACCATGATCATTACACACTCCATTACACACTCCTACCATCATCATTACACACTCCATTACACACTCCATTACACACTCCTACCATCATCAATACACACTCCATTACACACTCCATTACACACTCCTACCATCATCATTACACACTCCATTACACACTCCTACCATCTTCATTACACACTCCATTACACACTCCTACCATCATCATTACACACTCCATTACACACTCCATTACACACTCCTACCATCATCATTATACACTCCATTACACACTCCTACCATCACCATTACACACTCCATTACACACTCCTACCATGATCATTACACACTCCATTACACACTCCTACCATCATCATTACACACTCCATTACACACTCCATTACACACTCCTACCATCATCATTACACACTCCATTACACACTCCTACCATCATCATTATACACTCCATTACACACTCCATTACACACTCCTACCATCACCATTACACACTCCATTACACACTCCTACCATGATCATTGCACACTCCATTACACACTCCTACCATCATCATTACACACTCCATTACACACTCCATTACACACTCCATTATACACTCCTACCATCACCATTACACACTCCATTACACACTCAATTACACACTCCTACCATGATCATTACACACTCCATTACACACTCCTACCATCATCATTATACACTCCATTACACACTCCATTACACACTCCTACCATGATCATTACACACTCCATTACACACTCCATTACACACTCCATTACACACTCCATTTTACTCTCCTACCATCACCATTACACACTCCATTACACACTCCATTACACACTCCTACCATCACCATTACACACTCCATTACACACTCCTACCATCACCATTACACACTCCATTACACACTCCATTACACACTCCATTACACACTCCTACCATCATTATTACACACTCCATTACACACTCCATTACACACTCCATTACACACTCCTACCATCATCAATACACACTCCATTACACACTCCATTACACACTCCATTACACACTCCTACCATCATCAATACACACTCCATTACACACTCCATTACACACTCCATTACACACTCCTACCATCATCAATACACACTCCATTACACACTCCTACCATCATCATTACACACTCCATTACACACTCCTACCATGATCATTACACACTCCATTACACACTCCTACCATCATCATTACACACTCCATTACACACTCCTACCATCATCATTACACACTCCATTACACACTCCATTACACACTGCTACCATCATCATTACACACTCCATTACACACTCCTACCATCATCATTACACACTCCATTACACACTCCTACCATGATCATTACACACTCCATTACACACTCCTACCATCATCATTACACACTCCATTACACACTCCATTACACACTCCTACCATCATCAATACACACTCCATTACACACTCCATTATACTCTCCTACCATCACCATTACACACTCCATTACACACTCCATTACACACTCCTACCATCACCATTACACACTCCATTACACACTCCTACCATCACCATTACACACTCCATTACACACTCCATTACACACTCCATTACACACTCCTACCATCATTATTACACACTCCATTACACACTCCATTACACACTCCATTACACACTCCTACCATCATCAATACACACTCCATTACACACTCCATTACACACTCCATTACACACTCCTACCATCATCAATACACACTCCATTACACACTCCATTACACACTCCATTACACACTCCATTACACACTCCTACCATCATCAATACACACTCCATTACACACTCCTACCATCATCATTACACACTCCATTACACACTCCTACCATGATCATTACACACTCCATTACACACTCCTACCATCATCATTACACACTCCATTACACACTCCTACCATCATCATTACACACTCCATTACACACTCCATTACACACTGCTACCATCATCATTACACACTCCATTACACACTCCTACCATCATCATTACACACTCCAATACACACTCCTACCATGATCATTACACACTCCATTACACACTCCTACCATCATCATTACACACTCCATTACACACTCCATTACACACTCCTACCATCATCAATACACACTCCATTACACACTCCATTACACACTCCTACCATCATCATTACACACTCCATTACACACTCCTACCATCTTCATTACACACTCCATTACACACTCCTACCATCATCATTACACACTCCATTACACACTCCATTACACACTCCTACCATCATCATTATACACTCCATTACACACTCCATTACACACTCCTACCATCACCATTACACACTCCATTACACACTCCTACCATGATCATTACACACTCCATTACACACTCCTACCATCATCATTACACACTCCATTACACACTCCATTACACACTCCTACCATCATCATTACACACTCCATTACACACTTCTACCATCATCATTATACACTCCATTACACACTCCATTACACACTCCTACCATCACCATTACACACTCCATTACACACTCCTACCATGATCATTGCACACTCCATTACACACTCCTACCATCATCATTACACACTCCATTACACACTCCATTACACACTCCATTATACACTCCTACCATCACCATTACACACTCCATTACACACTCAATTACACACTCCTACCATGATCATTACACACTCCATTACACACTCCTACCATCATCATTATACACTCCATTACACACTCCATTACACACTCCTACCATGATCATTACACACTCCATTACACACTCCATTACACACTCCATTACACACTCCATTATACTCTCCTACCATCACCATTACACACTCCATTACACACTCCATTACACACTCCATTACACACTCCTACCATCATTATTACACACTCCATTACACACTCCATTACACACTCCATTACACACTCCTACCATCATCAATACACACTCCATTACACACTCCATTACACACTCCATTACACACTCCTACCATCATCAATACACACTCCATTACACACTCCATTACACACTCCATTACACACTCCATTACACACTCCTACCATCATCAATACACACTCCATTACACACTCCATTACACACTCCATTACACACTCCTACCATCATCATTACACACTCCATTACACACTCCTACCATCATCATTACACACTCCATTACACACTCCTACCATTATCATTACACACTCCATTACACACTCCTACCATCATCATTACACACTCCATTACACACTCCATTACACACTCCATTACACACTCCATTACACACTCCTACCATCATCAATACACACTCCATTACACACTCCATTACACACTCCTACCATCATCATTACACACTCCATTACACACTCCTACCATCATCATTACACACTCCATTACACACTCCTACCATCATCATTACACACTCCATTACACACTCCATTACACACTCCATTACACACTCCTACCATCATCATTATACACTCCATTACACACTCCATTACACACTCCATTACACACTCCTACCATCATCATTACACACTCCATTACACACTCCATTACACACTCCTACCATCATCATTATACACTCCATTACACACTCCATTACACACTCCTACCATCACCATTACACACTCCATTACACACTCCTACCATGATCATTACACACTCCATTACACACTCCTACCATCATCATTACACACTCCATTACACACTCCATTACACACTCCATTACACACTCCTACCATCATCATTACACACTCCATTACACACTCCTACCATCATCATTATACACTCCATTACACACTCCTACCATCACCATTACACACTCCATTACACACTCCTACCATGATCATTACACACTCCATTACACACTCCATTACACACTCCATTACACACTCCATTATACACTCCTACCATCACCATTACACACTCCATTACACACTAAATTACACACTCCTACCATGATCATTACACACTCCATTACACACTCCTACCATCATCATTATACACTCCATTACACACTCCATTACACACTCCTACCATGATCATTACACACTCCATTACACACTCCATTACACACTCCATTACACACTCCATTATACACTCCTACCATCACCATTACACACTCCATTACACACTCCATTACACACTCCATTACACACTCCTACCATCACCATTACACACTCCATTACACACTCCTACCATCACCATTACACACTCCATTACACACTCCATTACACACTCCATTACACACTCCTACCATCATCATTACACACTCCATTACACACTCCATTACACACTCCATTACACACTCCTACCATCATCAATACACACTCCATTACACACTCCATTACACACTCCTACCATCATCAATACACACTCCATTACACACTCCATTACACACTCCATTACACACTCCTACCATCATCAATACACACTCCATTACACACTCCATTACACACTCCATTACACACTCCTACCATCATCAGTACACACACCGGCCTTCCCCCCGTCACGCGCATCATTGATTATTGGACTCACCTGGACTCTATCCCCTCTGTCATTACCTCCCCTATACCTGTCTGGTTTCCTGCTTCTCCATTAATGTTCATATGTCCTTCTATACCAGTGTGCTGACGCTGTTCCTGTCTTGTTCCCTGTCTGTTCCGGATTAAATGTTTTGACTCCCTTTACCTGCTTCTCATCTCTCGGCTTCGGTCCTTACAAATTGAAGCAATAACAGCTTCATGTATTCAAGGAAATCTTATGGGTTGGAAGCGATTGAAGTTTTAAGGAAGTATTTTTAATGTGCTGAACAAAAATATAAACGCAAAGCTATATGGCTTTTTTTATTTCAGCTCATGAAACCAACACTTTACATGTTGCGTTTATATTTTTGTTCAGTATAAATTCTATTAAAAAAATAATAAAAAAATAGACAAAGTAAAAAAAAATACAAAAAAAATACAAAAGTAATTGTCGTTGATTTGGAGAGGAAAGGTCCCTGAACTTATTACAGTTGGTCTTATTACAGTTGACGTTGTTCAGTTAAAACAAGGTTCCAATTGCACTTTTAAGACAAACTACACCCCTTGTTTTCTCTGTTCCGTTGTGTTTTCAACAAGGGACTTTACTGAGTAAACTTAGAATCAGCCATAGGAAATGACTCTAAAGTCCTTTTAAAAAAAAAAAAAACCCAGAAAGGATCAGAGAGCGATGTAGCTTTTTCTAGCTTGTCAGCTGATCCGTAATATGTCTTATCATCCTAGTATGTTTTGTAGAAGAGGTATTGATGAGCAAAGTCTAAATCTTTAATATAAAGCTAACTTTACCGCAGTGGAATACTGTGCTATTTGGGACAAAGCCTATATTTTCCATCCAAAATATATCCTAGAAAAAGAGGCCCTCAGATTTAGGCAATGATCTTTAGGTTTATTTAGGGACAAGTAGACAAATGCACATCCCAGATTGATACCCAGGGAGGGTTGGATGAGAGAATATCTTTCTCTTATCAGAGTAACAATGTTGTCCTCTCTCTTGTCTCTCTCTCTCTCTCTCTCTCTCTCTCTCGCTCTCTGTGTCGTTCTCTCTCTCTCTCTCTCTCTCTCTCTGTCTCTCTCTCCTGTCTCTCTGTCTCTCCTCTCTCTCTCTCGCTCCCTCTCTCTCTGTGTCCTTCTCTCTCTCTCTCTCGCTCTCTCTCTCTCTCTCTCTCTCTCTCTCTCTCTCTCTGTGTCGTTCTCTCTCTCTCTCTCTCTCTCTCTCTCTCTCTGTCTCTCTCTCCTGTCTCTCTGTCTCTCCTCTCTCTCGCTCCCTCTCTCTCTGTGTCCTTCTCTCTCTCTCTCTCCTGTCTGTCTCTCTCTCCTCTCTCTCTCTCTCTCTCTCTCTCTCTCTCTGTCTCTCTCTCTCTCTCTCTCTCTCTCTCCTCTCTCTGTCTCTCTCTCCTCTCTCTGTCTCTCTCTCCTCTCTCTGTCTCTCTCTCTCTCTGTGTCCCTCCCTCTCTCTCTCTCTCCCTCTCTCCCTCTCTCCCTCTCTCCCCTCTCTCCCTCTCTCCCTCCCTCTCTCCCCTCCCTCCCTCTCTCCCTCCCTCCCTCCCTCTCCCTCTCCCTCCCTCTCTCCCTCTCTCCCTCTCCCTCCCTCTCTCTCTCCCTCTCTCTCTCCTCTCTCTCTCTCTCTCTCTCCCTCTCCCTCTCCTCTCTCTCTCTCTCTCTCTCAGCCTGGCTCAGCAAACAGCAGTATAATGAGCAGCAGTCAGAAGGAGGTGAATATTATTCAGGCCAGCCAGCAGGGTGCGTTGGCAGTTTGCCCTACAGCAGCACCACATATGATTTTATTTCATGTTTTGATCAACAACATATTTCATTTAGACTACCGTGTTTGATGTGAGTGATAGATTTTTAAAAAATGGTTTATTTGCTTCAGATTGACAAAATCCATACATTTTGATTGTTTTTTTTTTTTTGGTTGAGGAGAGGGGGGAGAGATAGATGGATTTTGTTTTGAATGAGCACTTTTCTTTTGAAAAAAAACCCCAAATAAATAAATAAAAAGACTGAGCGGTAAGAAAGTCGACAGAGATATGTATTGGACGTGGCTGTGGGCCAGTTGTTTGTCTGCTCGGTGCAACCTCAGCAGCGCTCTGTGGTGACGTCCCAGAAGTTTAAAGTGGGCCGCGCTTTGCTCAGCTGGCGGAGAGGAGACGTACAGCGGAGAAGAGAAGGATGCTTCTCAAGAGCTCTCCGCTGTTACACACATACTTCTATCTGAACTGACTTCGGTACATTTCCCTTTCTCCTTTCTCTACCAATAACACTAAATCTTCTCGAAAGTCCATATACAACATTGTTCTATATTTTATGTATTTTCTGCCTTGAAAAAGCGTATTATTTTATGTTGTCTTGTTGCCTTGCAGTTCAATCGCCTAACGTTACCGGAGGACGAATCTTCCCGAGCTATATTAACAATTACTTTCAAGTCGTCGATAAGAATCTCACATCTTCTAAAGGTAAGTTGCTTATTTTTTTTAACTCTTATCCTTTTATGTTTTCATATACATCTGTTTTTATCAACATGTTCTGTGATAATATGTGTCCAGATTCGCCTGTTATGTGGTCTGTGTTTAGTCGGGCAGTAATATACAAGCATGCCCTGAGACGAAGAGCTGGTGAGAATGGGATATTCATTCAGTCTGTCAGCATTTTATTTATGTTTTATCTCTCGGTTTCGTATATATATATATATATATATTAATATATATATATATATAAATAAATGATAGACTGATTTGTGTGCAATAGGCTGGCTATTGCTGCTGTGTACTTATTGAATGATAGGATTCCTCTGTTGTTTTGGCGTTCTTGCACAGTTATGAACAATACGACTCACTCAGTCGATGGCTGACAACTAGTTCATAACGACTATCTACTTATTAAAACTACACAGAATATATGTCCAAGCGCTCTGGTATATTCATTAAAATATCCCGCATGATGTAATGTAGTACAACTTGATTCCGGCTACAAAACAGACTACAATATTAGGATAGATTTCCCATGTGCCTGTAACCATAGCCGCGGGAACTAGGGGTGCTGCATCACCCCTTGAAAAAAACCCCCCCAAAACAATAACCCCCCCTCCTCTGTCCCCTTCGTTCTGGGAAAAAGTCTCAGTAGCCACAACCCCAAACATCTTCACGGGGCTTTAACATGCGAACCTCACTACTCATGTTGGGTGCACGAGACTTCATATTATTCAATCATTTCTCCGACACCGCTTTCGCGTGTTAAGGAACGTCTGCGTCGCCAAGCGCTAAAATAGAACTTGATTCTATTTGAGACGCTTCATTCGCTGCAAGTCCTTTCCTTATCGGATGCGGCGAGTAGCCTGGCGGATAGGAGCTCAGGGTCAGTAACCATAAGGTTGCTGGATCGCATCCCTGAGCAGTATAAGGTTAAAAATCAGCCGTTTTTGCCCCTGAGCGAGGCAGTTAACCCACTGTTCCCACGGGCGTGGATGGATGCGGGAGACATATTTCAAGCATTCGAATCAACGTGGTAGAACAAGGACATATTAATCAAAGATAACTAACTAAAAACGGAGAAAAAAATGAATGAAATGTATGCATTCACTACTGTAAGTCGCTCTGGATAAGAGCGTCTGTTAAATGACTAAAATGTAAAATGTAAAAACATGGATATCAGTCATTGGAGTAGAGAAACACACCATTTTTGTATGATCCGGGTCAAAATTCTACACTAGTTATAAAGGGTTCCATATGCATGATCCGGTCAAATAAAAACCCAATGTTCATCTCCCAGGACAAACTGCTAGCAACAGCTATCTAGCTTAATGTCTTTTGAACTTGCCCCCAAATGAATATAGGTGGTTCACAGTTGGTTTTTGATATTTTTAAGCTGCGTGTTATGTGTGTGTGGCCGGCGTTGCCATGGTGTTAGTCTTAATTTGGGACGGTGTTTTCGGCTGGCGTTAAGGCGGCGCCAGTGTCAAAACGAACGTTAGGTTGCAATTTCATCATGTAAAAACTGGCACACTGGGTTTTTTCCAGCTCCAAACGGTTCGGTTCGGCAATTTACCTGTCTTATATCAGCTCGCTTGTGCTCAGGTGGGAGGGGTGGAATGGGAGGGGCTCAGGTGGGAGGGGTGGAATGGGAGGGGCTCAGATGGGAGGGGTGGAATGGGAGGGGCTCAGATAGGAGGGGCTCAGATGGGAGGGGCTCAGATGGGAGGGGCTCAGATAGGAGTGGCTCAGATGGGAGGGGTGTGTCCCTAAAAAACGTGTGATTTACGGGTGATTTATTTTAATTTGCTGATTGGGATATTTTAGTCCAACCAACAGCTGGTTTTAGCGGTAACGCGATTGATTATGGCATGAATTCTGACAGCTGAAACGCAGCCTATTTCCAGCCGTGACGTACAGCCGTTCCATATGCCCATGGAACAAGAGTAGCCTAACGTGCTTTTTGTTGCCTTTTCGGTGAAAATACCCCACATTTTCATTTTATTTGGTTAAAAACCAAGCATAGTCTCCCTTCCTCAACGAAGGTTGTTTTCTGTCTTACCCAATTCAACGGCGAAGTAGTCAAGGCTTTCGATAAAGAGTTTGGCTCCTGAGACCGCTTGGAAATAAATCTCAAATCACCAAATCTTTATTTAAAATATAAAATTTGAGAGGAGTAAAACAGTGAGTCGACATTCCCTTTTGATCTACGCATTGTAGGCAAACCCAGATTATTTTAACCGTGCAGGTCCCGTTTTGGACATAAAACCCTCTCCAAAGATGTCGGCTACGTGTCCGTACCCATCATGAAACGAGAGATGAGAACCTCGGTGAATACCGGGCGAAACGCGTATTTAGAAGTTATCTGTAACCCGGAACAATTGCTTGTTTTTCCATTTCATATGTTCCCGAACCCAATCCCTCCCTTTTTAGGACAACTATCATGAAGGTTGGTTTAACACCAATGCCTATCTTTTAAATTTTTTTTAATCCTGGTGATTTTATGATGTCATTACCTTTTACATGTATTTATAGGTTGTTGTTAAAAAATAAAAATACAGATTGCTTGTTTTTCATTTAATTTTATTACAACTAAACTTATTAGAATGATTCACCTTCCTGGTTTTATGGTGACAACGTCCGTGGTGAGAATGCAACGCGACGTATGGAGATGTGTGAATGTGATAGATGGTTCTGATTGGGTTCATAAAACACAGGCCTATTGGGGAGCAGGATAACAGTTAGTGGACATCCTCTCTCTCTCTCTCTCTCTCTCTCTCTCTCTCTCTCTCTCTCTCTCTCTCTCTCTTTATATTGGATCTTTGTCCAGCTACTGTGGATGTGCTGTAAAACCCTCTATAGTCCGTGTTGTTGTAATATTATATGACCACGGGGAGAAATTATGGTGCCTCTAAATATGACAGTATTTAAAACAAGTTGTTGTTTCGTTTTGTTTAGAATTATTTGTTCTCTTTTTAAGCTTATTGTTTATTGACAATGTTTGGCATGTCCATGCTCAGCCATAATGCAATTTATAGTAGGCCTAGCCCCTATATCAGTGGGAATGCTGTGTAGGCCTAGCCCCTATATCAGTGGGAATGCTGTGTAGGCCTAGCCCTTATATCAGTGGGAATGCTGTGTAGACCTAACCCCTATATCAGTGGGAATGCTGTGTAGGCCTAACCCCTATATCAGTGGGAATGCTGTGTAGGCCTAACCCCTATATCAGTGGGAATGCTGTGTAGGGCCTAGTCCCTATATCAGTGGGAATGCTGTGTAGGCCTAGCCCCTATATCAGTGGGAATGCTGTGTAGGCCTAGTCCCTATATCAGTGGGAATGCTGTGTAGGGCCTAGCCCTTATATCAGTGGGAATGTCTTAGAACAATATGGACTGAAAATGTCTTCAAGTTAATGTATTTAGCAAAGAGATTTATATATTGATATATATGTATAAAAACGAACTAAGGTTGGGATTGGAGTTGATTCCAACGCAATAAATAAAAGACTGTAAATACATAACTTGAAGCAACCAGATATTTCGCCATGGAGCACGTTCTGATTGGCTAGTGAGGGGACTAATCCTCGACACACCTACAACTTGTTTAATCAATCAAAACCCAGCAAGAGTGACGATAATTAAGCTTATTTTGGACAGATTTTTTTTGCCGCAAGTGAGTAAAACCTCTCACTTCTGCCTCTTCCCTCTCTCTGGTCTCAGTTCCACTCCCCCCCCCAAAAATAAATAAGAAACATCATCAACAAGCAGCAGATTTCAGGTCGATGTAAAAAAAACAAAAAAAACGTGTCAATTAATAAAATGATAGACACTTAGTCCATTGGACACACCTTCCATTACACATTTCTGAACGTGTCCCCATTCTGCAGTGACTGCCTATGGATAAATATCAATCTCCCTGTCTTCAGAAAGTAAATTGTCTCGGAGTTAGTTGATGTTGATTAGAACAGACGGAGGAGTCAAGTGTTCCTGTTATGAGGTGGGATAGTTGTCCTTCAAAAACCGGCCCGGAGGGAGAAGAAGAAAGGAAATCGAATCACTATTGATTTTTTTTTTTTTTTTAAAGGACCGGAGCGTGTTTTAATGTGCAGTGTTATTATCAACCACTAGAGGGTGATGAAGTGCCAGCTAAATGCAGGTTAACAGACACAGAAGAAGTATGTCATAGAGTCTTTTACTGCGAGAGCCAACATCAACAACATGGCATCCTTCAACACTTTATTATCAAATGATCAAGTTTTCATTTTACAAGCCTTAGTTAGTAAGCCTTTGTGTTTTCTCATGAGAAAAGGTTTCCATCGGGGGTAGAGTAGGAACATGCACGTTCAGCATTTACCTTGGTGCCTCGCGATTATTATGGGTTTTCCAGCTGCCTTTAAAAGAACGTGGCTTTTACTTACCTGCTCCTTTATTTAAACAGTTTACAGAAGTCAGGACAGGAGGAAACGGGGAATCATCTCCAAAAGGTTTAGTCTGTGGTCTTGAGGAATGGGGGGATTGTCTCCAAAAGGTTTAGACTGTGGTCTTGAGGAATGGGGGGATCGTCTCCAAAAGGTTTAGTCTGTGGTCTTGAGGAATTGGGGGAGAATCATCTCCAAAAGGTTTAGACTGTGGTCTTGAGGAATTGGGGGGTCATCTCCAAAAGGTTTAGACTGTGGTCTTGAGGAATTGGGGGGATTGTCTCCAAAAGGTTTAGACTGTGGTCTTGAGGAATGGGGGGGATTGTCTCCAAAAGGTTTAGACTGTGGTCTTGAGGAATTGGGGGGATTGTCTCCAAAAGGTTTAGACTGTGGTCTTGAGGAATTGGGGGGATTGTCTCCAAAAGGTTTAGACTGTGGTCTTGAGGAATTGGGGGGATTGTCTCCAAAAGGTTTAGACTGTGGTCTTGAGGAATGGGGGGGATTGTCTCCAAAAGGTTTAGACTGTGGTCTTGAGGAATTGGGGGAGAATCGTCTCCAAAAGGTTTAGACTGTGGTCTTGAGGAATTGGGGGAGAATCGTCTCCAAAAGGTTTAGACTGTGGTCTTGAGGAATTGGGGGAGAATCGTCTCCAAAAGGTTTAGACTGTGGTCTTGCCAACATACACTTGGTGCCAAAGTCATTTTTTTGTTGTTGTTGTGAACCTTGAAAACACATTTCCTGCATTTTAAAGCCACAACGCAGCCATACTTTTAAAAAATCTCTGAGTGGGGAGGGTAAGGGCACCAAAGCGGTGCCAGCGTATATCAGTCCACCACTATATGATACACAACAAAACGAAACAGAATTCTGACTGCATCGGACCTTTAACATTAGAACATCTGCAACATTCTAACAGCATATATCAAATGTATTAATTACACAATCGCCAAAATATATAGTCATTTGGTTGTGTTTATGAAGATCTGGTGTGGTTTTCCTTTTTACCACACCTGCACACCGTCTGCTTCCCCGGTTATTTTAATCCGTATTGTTGTCTATCCCTTGTTTTCTTTGGTGCAAATAAATAAATAAATAATAAATAAATACGAAGGTAACATTGGAATAATTTATTTTATTTTATTTCAAATAACACAATAGGATTTTCATTAGTTTATGTTACTGTAGGCCCCTCAAATTTAACTCTGGACCTCGAAGCCCGTTTCACTCCTTTTTGTCATTGTTCCCCTCTAATCAGGGACTGATTTAGACCTGGGACACCAGGTGGGGGATTCCCCCTCTAATCAGGGACTGATTTAGACCTGGGACACCAGGTGGGTGGTTCCCCCTCTAATCAGGGACTGATTTAGACCTGGGACACCAGGTGGGTGATCCCCCCTCTAATCAGGGACTGATTTAGACCTGGGACACCAGGTGGGTGATTCCCCTCTAATCAGGGACTGATTTAGACCTGGGACATCAGGTGGGTGATTCCCCCTCTAATCAGGGACTGATTTAGACCTGGGACACCAGGTGGGTGATTCCCCCTCTAATCAGGGACTGATTTAGACCTGGGACACCAGGTGGGTGATTCCCCTCTAATCAGGGACTGATTTAGACCTGGGACACCAGGTGGATGATTCCTCTCTAATCAGGGACTGATTTAGACCTGGGACACCAGGTGGGAGATTCCCCTCTAATCAGGGACTGATTTAGACCTGGGACACCAGGTGGGTGATTCCCCCTCTAATCAGGGACTGATTTAGACCTGGGACCTGGGACAACAGATAGGTGATTCCCCCTCTAATCAGGGACTGATTTAGACCTGGGACACCAGGTGTGTGGTTCCCCTCTAATCAGGGACTGATTTAGACCTGGGACACCAGGTGGGTGATTCCCCTCTAATCAGGGACTGATTTAGACCTGGGACACCAGGTGGGTGGTTCCCCCTCTAATCAGGGACTGATTTAGACCTGGGACACCAGGTGGGTGATTCCCCTCTAATCAGGGACTGATTTAGACCTGGGACACCAGGTGGGTGATTCCTCTCTAATCAGGGACTGATTTAGACCTGGGACACCAGGTGGGTGATTCCCCTTTAATCAGGGACTGATTTAGACCTGGGACACCAGGTGGGTGATTCCTCTCTAATCAGGGACTGATTTAGACCTGGGACACCAGGTGGGGGATTCCCCCTCTAATCAGGGACTGATTTAGACCTGGGACACCAGGTGGGCGATTCCCCTCTAATCAGGGACTGATTTAGACCTGGGACACCAGGTGGGTGATTCCTCTCTAATCAGGGACTGATTTAGACCTGGGACACCAGGTGGATGTAACTAATTATCAGGTAGAAAAGAAAACCAGCGGGCTCCGTACCTCGTAGGGTAACAGTTGAATACCTGTAGGCTATAATGTAAAAAAACATAAAAATTCAAGTGTTCAAGATATTTTATTAGTGGAGTGCCTTTTGTTACAACTGTGACACAGAAAGCCTATGTGTTCGAACACGGTAACAGCTTCCTTTTATAAAGACCAAAACAAATACCTCAACCACCAAGACGCATGGTCAGCAAGACACTGGGTGAAATGATGAAAACATCAGTAGCCAAAACATCATGATAAGCACCAAGTGTCTTTGATAAATAGTGGAAATCAGCACAAAAGCAATAATGGTATTCAAGTGAATGTAAGTGGCAATATGATAGTTGTCAGTCCCCCCCAAAAAAAGGTCAATTATTGTTAACTTGTGCTTACATGGCGTGCGTCTTCACGCGATGTCATCAGTTGGAGCATGTCCATGTCACGTAAACAAGGAAAGCTGGTGAGTGCGTTGATGATGTCGTTTGTTTTTTTGCTTGAGACGTAGGGTCTGCCCTCTCAGTGATGATAAATTGTCCCTGTAGCATTCTGGCTTCTATCCAAACAGTACCTTTCCCTTCCTCTCTTCGGTGTCACCGTTTCATTTGGTAGTGGTGGTGGCGGCGGCGGCGGCCTCAGAGGTGGAGGTTCAAGCTGAGGCTCAGAATCAGAATAATAATCATCAGAGATGTAACGATTCATTTCTTCCTCTGCCGTCCGAGTCGTTTTCATTCAGATCTTTGTAGCTAACGCAGCACGTGCATCCATTCGTCTTGGTCTTGCTTACCGTTCTAAATTACGCACGCTCTCACACCAAGTAGACCAGAGTAGACTGAAAAGACTGCTTGGATTCGGTGGACTGATGTAGGGTACATACCAGTTAGAGATTATAATTAGAATAGATCAGTACCATAGAATAGGTTCCGTGTGGCTCAGTTGGTAGAGCATGGTGTTTGCAATGCCAGGGTTGTGGGTTTGACTCCCACGGGGGACCAGTACGGGGGAAAAAAATGTGTGAAATGTATGCATTCGCTACAGTAAGTCACTCTGGATAAGAGTGTCTGCTAAATGACTAAAATGTAGATGTAGAATGTTCTTCATTTAAAGTTGGCGATTATGTAATTATGCATCGTTCGCTTCCCCTCGCTCGTCAACTCCTTTCGCCCCCGTCGTACTTTACAACATTTATTTAATCTCTTTTATGTTTAATCAGCCAAGTCACCTCTGGGTCAGTAATAAGACTTTAACAGGATAATCAGTCAAGTCACCTCTGGGTCAGTAATAAGACTTTAACAGGATAATCAGCCAAGTCACCTCTGGGTCACTAATAAGACTTTAACAGGATAATCATGCCAAGTCACCTCTGGGTCAGTAATAAGACTTTAACAGGATAATCAGCCAAGTCACCTCTGGGTCAGTAATAAGACTTTAACAGGATAATCAGCCAAGTCACCTCTGGGTCAGTAATACGACTCTAACAGGATAATCAGCCAAGTCACCTCTGGGTCAGTAATAAGACTTTAACAGGATAATCAGCCAAGTCACCTCTGGGTCAGTAATAAGACTTTAACAGGATAATCAGCCAAGTCACCTCTGGGTCAGTAATAAGACTTTAACAGGATAATCATGTCAAGTCACCTCTGGGTCAGTAATACGACTTTAACAGGATAATCAGCGGCCAGAGGAGAAGGCAGAGTAATACTTATCATTTCACATTGGGGTCGGCAGGTAGCTTAGTGGTTAGAGCGTTGGACTAGTAACCGGAAGGTTGCAAGATCGTAATCCCTGAGCCGACAAGGTAAAAACCTGTAGTTCTGCCCCTGAACGAGGCATAGAATGCTGCAGCCCGTCTGGTGTTCAACCTTCCCAAGTTCTCTCACGTCACCCCGCTCCTCTGCTCTCTCCACTGGCTTTCAGTTGAAGCTCCCATCTGCTACCAGACCATGGTGCTTGCCTATGGAGCTGTGAGGGGAACGGCACCTCTGTACCTTCAGGCTCTGATCAGGCCCTACACCCAAAGAAGGGCACTGCGTTCATCCACCTCTGACCTGCTGGCCCCCCTACCTCTGAGGAAGCACAGTTCCCGCTCAGCCCAGTCAAAACTGTTTGCTGCTCTGGCACCCCAATGGTGGAACAAGCTCCCTCACGACGCCAGGACAGCGGAGTCAATCACCACCTTCCGGAGACACCTGAAACCCCACCTCTTTAAGGAATACCTGGGATAGGATAAAGTAATCCTTCTAACCCCCCCAAAAAAGATATAGATATAGATGTACTATTGTAAAGTGGTTGTTCCACTGGATATCATAAGGTGAATGCACCAATCTGTAAGTCGCTCTGGATAAGAGCGTCTGCTAAATGACGTAAATGTAAATTTAACCCACTGTTCCTATAAGTATTTGTTAACTGACTTGCCTAGTTAAATAAATGAAAATATCAATAGATGTGAACCATTCTAGAGCTAATTCAGGGTCAGAAAGCAGAGTAATACTTATCACGAAGAAAAGCTTGTGGGCAAAATCCCTGGAATAGATAAATGTGTATTTTTTTTCTTAAGGCCACATCTATAACCAAAAGCTCAATTTTTTGGGGGGGGGGGGATAGTGGTATTTAGAGAACATGGTGACACGAGTTGATTTCACATATACAGCCACCACTCCCCCCTTTATCGTTTCAGTCTGTCACACCTGAAGATGTTTTAATCAGTAATGTCAATGTCCTTATCCGGGATGGAGTCATTTATCCCTGTCTCTGTGTGAACCAGCATATCTGGACTCGTGTCGCCCAGATATCAAGAAGGTCCGTCTCTGACATCAAACTCTGTACGTTGATAACAGCCCAAACCCTCTACGTGATTTGAAAACAGTGGAGGGGTATCCATATTTATGGTATTTGAAATAATAGCACTGGACGACTTTACCACAGTGGGCTTCCAAATGGGATACCACTAACAGAACTAACAGTGGAATTCAAATTCATGGTCGCAAGATTATTACTGACAATGCTTCTGGGAATATGGTTATCTGGGAATATGGTTATCTGGGAATATGGTTATCTGGAATATGGGAATATGGTTAACTGGGAATATGGTTATCTGGGAATATGGTTATCTGGGAATATGGTTAACTGGGAATATGGTTGTCTGGGAATATGGTTAACTGGGAATATGGTTATCTGGGAATATGGTTATCTGTGAATATGGTTAACTGGGAATATGGTTATCTGGGAATATGGTTATCTGGGAATATGGTTATCTGGAATATGGGAATATGGTTAACTGGGAATATGGTTATCTGGGAATATGGTTATCTGGGAATATGGTTAACTGGGAATATGGTTATCTGGGAATATGGTTAACTGGGAATATGGTTATCTGGGAATATGGTTATTTGGGAATATGGTTAACTGGGAATATGGTTATCTGGGAATATGGTTAACTGGTAATATGGTTAACTGGGAATATGGTTATCTGGGAATATGGTTATCTGGGAATATGGTTAACTGGGAATATGTTTATCTGGGAATATGGTTATCTGGGAATATGATTATCTGGGAATATGATTATCTGGGAATATGTTTATCTGGGAATATGGGAATATGGTTATCTGGGAATATGGCTATCTGGAATATGAGAATATGGATATCTGGGAATATGGTTATCTGGGAATATGGCTATCTGGGAATATGGTTATCTGGGAATATGGTTATCTGGGAATATGGCTATCTGGAATATGGGAATATGGATATCTGGGAATATGGTTATCTGGGAATATGGCTATCTGGGAATTTGGGAATATGGCTATCTGGGAATATGGTTAACTGGGAATATGGGAATATGGTTATCTGGGAATATGGTTAACTGGGAATATGGGAATATGGTTATCTGGGAATATGGGAATATGGTTATCTGGGAATATGGCTATCTGGGAATATGGTTATCTGGGAATATGGATATCTGGGAATATGGTTATCTGGGAATATGGTTATCTGGAAATATGGGAATATGGTTATCTGGGAATATGGTTAACTGGGAATATGGAAATATGGGAATATGGTTCTCTGGGAATATGGTTATCTGTAATATGGAAATATGGGAATATGGTTGTCTGGGAATATCTGTAGCAGTACGATGATAACGCTGTGAGAATGGTATGTATATAGTAGATATAGTATATATAATAGTGGGAATGGTATATTATATATATATATATATAGTATTTATAATAGTGGGAATGGGAAGAATTTCCTGAGCAGGTGTTGGGCATTTTTTTTCTATTTTCTTTTCTTGTTTTTTATTGAATAACACACAAAAAGTTGTATAAATAAAACAACATGAAAAATAAAGAAATATGGTCTGGCAGGTATAAGCACACATCATACGTTCATCAGATTAGTTTTCCTCAGATTAGTTTTCCTCAGATTAGTTTCCTCAGATTAGTTTTCATCAGATTAGTTTTCATCAGATTAGTTTTCCTCAGATTAGTTTTCATCAGATTAGTTTTCCTCAGATTAGTTTTCCTCAGATTAGTTTTCCTCAGATTAGTTTTTATCAGATTAGTTTTCATCAGATTAGTTTTTATCAGATTAGTTTTCATCAGATTAGTTTTCATCAGATTAGTTTTCATCAGATTATTTTTTATCAGATTAGTTTTCATCAAATATTTTTCCTCAGATAAGTTTTCATCAGATTAGTTTTCATCAGATTAGTTTTCATCAGATTAGTTTTCATCAGATTAGTTTTTATCAGATTAGTTTTCATCAGATTTAGTTTTCATCAGATTATTTTTTATCAGATTAGTTTTCATCAAATAATTTTTCCTCAGATAAGTTTTCATCAGATTAGTTTTCATCAGATTAGTTTTCATCAGATTAGTTTTCATCAGATTAGTTTTCCTCAGATTAGTTTTCATCAGATTAGTTTTCATCAGATTAGTTTTCATCAGATTAATTTTCATCAGATTAGTTTTTATCACATTAGTTTTCCTCAGATTAGTTTTCCTCAGATTATTTTTCATCAGATTAGTTTTCCTCAGATTAGTTTTCATCAGATTAGTTTTCATCAGATTAGTTTTCATCAGATTAATTTTCATCAGATTAGTTTTCCTCAGATTAGTTTTCATCAGATTAGTTTTCATCAGATTAGTTTTCATCAGATTAATTTTCATCAGATTAGTTTTCATCAGATTAGTTTTCATCAGATTAGTTTTCATCAGATTAGTTTTCCTCAGATTAGTTTTCATCAGATTAGTTTTCATCAGATTAGTTTTCATCAGATTAATTTTCATCAGATTAGTTTTTATCACATTAGTTTTCCTCAGATTAGTTTTCCTCAGATTATTTTTCATCAGATTAGTTTTCCTCAGATTAGTTTTCATCAGATTAGTTTTCCTCAGATTAGTTTTCATCAGATTAGTTACAGTAACATAATCTTTGAATTAGACACAATGTTCAAGTACGAAACCCATTTTTCCCAGTATTCCTGGCCTCTCTCCTCATGAGTCCTTAAAGCAAAGGTCATACGCTCCATATAATGTATTTCTTTAACAGTGTCTATCCGTTGTGTCACGGTGGGAGGGTCGTTTTGTAACCGTTTCCTAGTGACAGCCTTTTTACTGTCTGACAATAGGACCTTCAACAGCTACTTTTCACTAACGTGTGTCATCAGATATTTCACCCAAATACAAAATAAATGTATGTTTGTTCTATGTCAAAACCCATTATTTTTTCCAATGTTTGATCTGATTTCTCCCCAGTAAATTTCAATTGGGGGACAGGACCAAAAGATATGAGTGCGAACAGCCCGTGACGGCCGGCATTTTTCTCCAACAAAAGGGTGTTGTTTATCCAAGCCATGTTTTTTTTACTTAGGTTCTGGAAGTTCTCTAGGTCCCCATTCCTTATAATTGTACTGAATGATATGATACCTTTTTTTTAGCGTCCGCTGTTTAAATCTGCTGCCCTGAATTGCAGGGATGAAGCTGGGGTCCTATGCGGGCCCACTCAGCAGTTTGATCTCTCTGTCTAAATGAATTTGCTTAACTACCCTTAAACTATGTCTTAATTAAGAGAGAAATAAATCCACAAATATTTGTCTATTGTATATTTCTATTACCATGTTCTTATTACCCAGAGCTGATTGTATGGGTGTCTCTGTCAAAGTAGTTTCGCTGGCTTTCCATTTGGATTCCTATTCTGAATTGCACCAACAAACCAGAGGTCTCATTGGGCTGACACATAATAATCTTTTAGGTTTGGTAAGGCCAAACCCCCCATCCACAGTTTTTTGGTAATTGTAATGTTGTATATCTAGTTCTTAGTCTCTTACTGTTCCAGATAAACCTTGATATCTGTTTATCCCTAAACTGTTTGTTTCTATGGGGTTTCTATGGGCAGTGGCTGGAACAAATACATTCAGTCACCTCGGCAGGACATTCAGTCACCTCGGCAGGATATTCAGTCACATCGGCAGGATATTCAGTCACCTCGGCAGGATATTCAGTCACCTCGGCAGGATATTCAGTCACCTCGGCAGGATATTCAGTCACATCGGCAGGATATTCAGTCACCTCGGCAGGATATTCAGTCACCTCGGCAGGATATTCAGTCACCTCGGCAGGACATTCAGTCACCTCGGCAGGACATTCAGTCACCTCGGCAGGATATTCAGTCACCTCGGCAGGATATTCAGTCACCTCGGCAGGATATTCAGTCACCTCGGCAGGATATTCAGTCACCTCGGCAGGATATTCAGTCACCGTCACCTCGGCAGGATATTCAGTCACCGTCACCTCAGCAGGATATTCAGTCACCTCGGCAGGATATTCAGTCACCTCGGCAGGATATTCAGTCACCTCGGCAGGACATTCAGTCACCTCGGCAGGATATTCAGTCACCTCGGCAAGATATTCAGTCACCTCGGCAGGATATTCAGTCACCTCGGCAGGATATTCAGTCACCTCGGCAGGATATTCAGTTACCTCGGCAGGATATTCAGTCACCTCGGCAGGATATTCAGTCACCTCGGCAGGATATTCATTTTGATTGTTTCAATTCTACTACTAAGATCCGAATGAAGTGAATTCCACCTGTCCAGGTCATCATATATTGATTGTTGATGTAATTCATGTCATAGAGGTTGTATCTTTTAGTAGATATAGTCCAAGATATTTAATAGATGAAGAGAGGTCCACCGGAAGTTCTACCTACTCTTCAGCTCTTCCTGTGGGGTATAATTATATATTAGGGCTTGGGTCTTGTGTCCGTTAAGCACATACCCTGAATATGTTCCAAGTGTTTGTAAAACATCCATCAATCTAGGTACACTTGAGCCTGGGTCTTTAAGGAATAACAGAACGTCATCATCATCATACATGCATAACTTATGTTCACTGACTCTTATTGTTACTCCCTCTAAAGATGGGTCCTGTCTTATTGCCTGCGCTAATGGTTCAATGTACGAGGAGAAGAGCGTGGGTGAAAGATTACAGCCTTATCTTGCCCCTCGTTCTAAACTTATCGTTTAGTGACAAATGTCCATTAATCTTTTTATCTGGCAGTCGGACATCAATACAGCGTTTTGATGCACTGTATCACTTCTTTGTTTGAAACCAAAATCTATCCATAACTTCATATATAATCCCATCCCACTGAATCAAAGGCTTTTTCTGCATCTAGACTAATATAGCACTTGTCTTATCCTTAGTGATGTGGTCCGTGACATGTATTGTTCTCCTTTACGTTGTCCTGTGTCTTGTCTATTTCGTGTGAAACCAGTTTGATCCCCCCCCCCCGCGTCAATCAATTTTGGCATTAGGTGCCACGTCCTGACCAGTATAAGGGTTATTTGTTATTGTAGTTTGGTCAGGACGTGGCAGGGGGTGTTTGTTTAATGTGTTTCGGGGTTTGTTGATATATGTGTTTATGTAAGAGGGGTGTTTGTTTAGAGTATTCCGAGGTTTTGGTCTATGTTCTATGTTAGTGTATTTCTATGTTCAGTCTAGTCTATTTATTTCTATGTTTACTTAATTGATTTGGCCTTCAATTGGAGGCAGTTGTTCCTCGTTGCCTCTGATTAAAGGTCCTATATAGAGGGATGGTTTTTGTAATGGGTTTTGTGGGGAAGTTGTGGTTAGCCTGTAATCCTGTTCGTTCGTTTTCATTTAAGTGTTCTTGAGAATTACGATAGGTCTACAGGAACTGCATTCCTTCTTTATCTTTACCTTCCTTTAGGGATTACAGATATTACGGCTTCTCTCCACGATGTTGGGAGAATCCCTCTGTCCCACCAGAGTCCAGTTAAAACAGGCCTTAAGTAGAGGTGTTAGTAGTTCTCTGAAGGTCTTGAACCATTCTGAAAGGGAAGCCATCAGAGCCTGGAGACTTGTTTACTTTTAGATAATGCTTTATTCATTTCTTCAGTGGTTATTTCTGAAGTAAGTCAATCGTGTCGCTCGGTCCCAATTTGAGGTGGAGATCAAGTGAGTTCAAAGAAAAACTCTATTGTCTGTTCATCTGCCTTCTCTGGTTGCTTGTAGAGATTTGTGTAATATGATTGAAATACATTCTGTATTTTCATTCGATTTGCATATAGTCTTCTTTGTTTTTTTGGGGGGGGGGGTCTTTTATTTTGAAAATGGTATTCAGTGCTTGTTGTTTTTCTGAGTTTTGTCATTTTGTTGCCTTTTTAAGCCTTCTTCTCTTCTTCTTCGTAATAGAGTTGCTTCAGGAACCTAAGAGGGTCTTTGAAATGACTTGTGAGATCGTTCTAAGCTTGTGAGATCGTTCTAAGCTTCCTAATGTTCCCTGTAATTTCAGAAGTTTCTGCGCTTTAATCTTTTTTTTCTTGAGAGATGTGTCTTTTTCCGCCGGTGGGTAAAAAAAACCTTTCTCCTAGCGGTATACTCCACTGGGATGCCCCTCGACTTTAGGTCGTCGGCCTCCTCGTCTGCATGCTCATATATAACCGAGCCATTATCCAGAAATACCCACATTTTTTGTTGTTGTTGCCAGGAATGGTATTTGGAAGTGAATCACTTTCTCTTGATAGTCCCTCTTTCTTTTCAGTATCTCTCTCCCATGATCAAAGAACACTCCTTGGAAGTTAACAGTTTTTTCCCAGTCTTTCTCTTTGACTGAGAACTGTAGGATCCGTACAGCTATGGGGGCGTCGTCTTCAAGTATTTATTTGAATAGACCCCCCCCCCCCCCCCGAATCTGGGCATGGAGTCTTTTTCCTCGCCTTCTGCCCAGAATAAAGTCTAATGTTATTACGATTATGAGAAACCTTTAGAATTCTGTCACTTTTGCTTGTAGTGCGTTTTTTTGCTTTTCAAAAGACTGTACAAGTGCTTCCTTGACCACCAGCGTTCCATGTGTATCCGTTTCTCCAATGCGCTGTTCTGCATTCCCTCATTCTTGTAGATATGCTTTGAAGTTTTTCTGTCACGTCCTGACCATGGTAAGCTGTTATTTTCTATGGTGGAGTAGGTCAGGGCGTGACAGGGGGGGTTTATTCTATGTGTTCTATTTCTATGTTCTTAGGTTCTAGTTTTTGTATTTCTATGTTGGTTTGTTTGGGATGATCTCCAATTAGAGTTACTATAATGCTTAGAGTAAATCATTTAATTTAGGGGGGAAATACCCAACTGATGTGCAGTACGAAAAAAATCTGGCAGCCATTTACTAAATTGCCTCACCGGAAGCGGTTTTCTGTTTTTTGTTTTTTGACTTTGACTCAGACCGCTGTGTTTTTGATGCAAGGCACTGTATTGCAGTGCTAGAGGCGTCATTACAGACCCTGGTTCGTTCCCAGGCTGTGTCACAACCGGCCGTGATCGGGAGTTCCCATAGGGAATCGTCCCAGCGTCGTCTGGGTTAGGGGAGGGTTTTGGCCCAGCGTCGTCTGGGTTAGGGGAGGGTTTGGCCCAGCGTCGTCTGGGTTAGGGGAGGGTTTTGGCCCAGCGTCGTCCGGGTTAGGGGAGGGTTTGGCCCAGCGTCGTCTGGGTTAGGGGAGGGTTTGGCCCAGCGTCGTCTGGGTTAGGGGAGGGTTTTGGCCAGGGGGGGTTGGCCGTCATTGTAAATAAGGAATTTGTTCTTAACTGACTTGCCTAGTTAAATAAAAGGTTAAATAAAGATTTTATAAGAGTCTCCTCGATGTTGGCTGAGAGAACTTTTGCCCCTTTTCATATTTGTAAAAATAATAAGGTATTGTCTGCAACATTGTATGACATGAAAGACACTTATTCACTCCCTTTGTAATGTAGTCACACACACACACTCGAATATCTTTATTCTTTCTGTGATATGATATGTAGATAGCAGCCGGCGTGTTCCCTGTGAATGGGTTAGTAGCTGCATTATAGCAACCTGTCGCCAAGTCGTTTGTCATAACTGCACTTTAGCATTACAGTATTAGAGTAATGCAGCTTTTGTTTTCTGACCCGGAGCTTTTAGTGTAATGAAACAGCTTTCTATTTAAAAAAAAGATGCCTTCAATTAGTTTAGTTCTATAGTTAGTATTTTAAGAAGTGACTGCCCAATGCCTATTCCTGACAGTTACTGTACTAGTGAACCTCATGAGGAATATAAATATAAATAATATATATAAATAATAAACATAACAACATACTGTAAATGGATTGTTAGATTTATATTTTTATTTATTTTATTTTATTTTTTCCACACACACTGTTAATTACTTTAATTGCGTCTTGCCTGGCCCTCATACCTATGGTCCCTGGTTCTGATGACCATTGAAAAATGAAATGAAATTACTAGGATATTTCTATAAAAAAAATACTGTGAAAGATGTATTTGCACTTAATCACTGTGTTTGCTACTTTATTTGTTATCATTTAAGGATCTAAAGTCAGCAAA
>NC_042960.1:71128044-71173044 GCF_901001165.1 Salmo trutta
CCCTCTACTGTCTCATTACACCCTCCCCTCTGAGCCTCCCCTCTACTGTCTCATTACCACCCCTCCCCTCTGAGCCTCCCCCTCTACTGTCTCATTACCACCCTTCCCCTCTCAGCCTCCCCCTCTACTGTCTCATTACCACCCCTCCCCTCTGGGCCTCCCCCTCTACTGTCTCATTACCACCCCTCCCCTCTGGGCCTCCCCCTCTACTGTCTCATTACCACACCTCCCCTCTGGGCCTCCCCCTCTACTGTCTCATTACCACCCCTCCCCTCTGAGCCTCCCCCTCTACTGTCCCATTACCACCCCTCCCCTCTGAGCCTCCCCCTCTACTGTCCCATTACCACCCCCCTCCTCTCAGCCTCCCCCTCTACTGTCTCATTACCCCCCTCCCCTCTGGGCCTCCCCCTCTACTGTCTCATTACCACCCCTCCCCTCTGGGCCTCCCCCTCTACTGTCCCATTACCACCCCTCCCCTCTGAGCATCCCCCTCTACTGTCTCATTACCACCCCTCCCCTCTGAGCCTCCCCCTCTACTGTCTCATTACCACCCCTCTGAGCCTCCCCCTCTACTGTCTCATTACCACCCCTCCCCTCTGGGCCTCCCCCTCTACTGTCTCATTACCACCTCCCCTCCTGGGCCTCCCCTCTACTGTCTCATTACCACCCCTCCCCTCGGGCCTCCCCCTCTACTGTCTCATTACCACCCCTCCCCTCTGGGCCTCCCCCTCTACTGTCCCATTACCACCCCTCCCCTCTGAGCCTCCCCCTCTACTGTCTCATTACCACCCCTCCCCTCCCCTCTGGGCCTCCCCCTCTACTGTCTCATTACCACCCCTCCCCTCTGGGCCTCCCCCTCTACTGTCTCATTACCACCCCTCCCCTCTGAGCCTCCCCCTCTACTGTCTCATTACCACCCCTCCCCTCTGAGCCTCCCCCTCTACTGTCTCATTACCACCCTCCCCTCTGAGCCTCCCCCTCTACTGTCCCATTACCACCCCTCCCTGCGCCTCTTCCTTAGCCTCCCCCCCTCTACTGTTCCATACCACCCCTCCCCCATTACCACTGCCCTCCCCTGAGGCCTCCCCCTCTACTGTCTCATTACCATGCCCCTCCCTCGGCCCACCCCCTCTGACGTCTAATTACAACACCTCCCCTCTGAGGCCTCCACTACTGGTCCCCATTACCACACCCTACCTCTTCAAGCCTCCCCCTCTACTGTCTCATTACCCCCCCTCCCCTCTCAGCCTCCCCCTCTACTGTCCCATTACCACCCCTCCCCTCTGGGCCTCCCCCTCTACTGTCTCATTACCACCCCTCCCCTCTCAGCCTTCCCCCTCTACTGTCTCATTACCCACCCCTCCCCCCTCCCATCTGAGCCTCCCCCTCTATACTGTCTCATTACCACCCCCTCCCCTCTGAGTCCTCCCCCTCTCCTGTCCCATTACCACCCCTCCCCTCGGGCCTCCCCCACTACTGTCTCATTACCACACCTCCCCTCTGAGCCTTCCCCTCTAACTGTCTCATTATTCCACCCCTCACCTCCCCTCTGAGCCTCCCCCTCTACTGTCTCATTACCACCCCTCCCCTCTGGTTCTCCCCCTCTACTGTCTCATTACCACCCCTCCCCTCTCAGCCTCCCCCCTCTACTGTCTCATTACCACCCCTCCCCTCTGAGCCTCCCCCTCTACTGTCTCATTACCACCCCTCCCCTCTGGGCCTCCCCTCTACTGTCCCATTACCACCCCTCCCCTCTGAGCCTCCCCCTCTACGGTCTCATTACCACCCCTCTCCCCTCCTCTGAGCCTCCCCCTCTACTGTCTCATTACCACCCCTCCCCCTCTGAGCCTCCCCCTCTACTGTCTCATTACCACCCCTCCCCTCTCAGCCTCCCCCTTACTGTCTCATTACCACCCCTCCCCTCTGAGCCTTCCCCCTCTACTGTCTCATTACCACCCCTCCCCTCCCCCTCTGGGCCTCCCCCTCTACTGTCCCATTACCACCCCTCCCCTCTCAGCCTCCCCCTCTACTGTCTCATTACCACCCCTCCCCTCTCAGCCTCCCCCTCTACTGTCTCATTACCACCCCTCCCCTCTGGGCCTCCCCCTCTACTGTCTCATTACCACCCCTCCCCTCTGGGCCTCCCCCTCTACTGTCTCATTACCACACCTCCCCTCTGGGCCTCCCCCTCTACTGTCTCATTACCACCCCTCCCCTCTCAGCCTCCCCCTCTACTGTCTCATTACCACCCCTCCCCTCTGCGCCTCCACCTCCCCTCTGAGCCTCCCCCTCTACTGTCTCATTACCACCCCTCCCCTCCCCTCTGGGGCCTCCCCTCTACTGTCCCATTACCACCCCTCCCCTCTCAGCCTCCCCCTCTACTGTCTCATTACCACCCCTCCCCTCTGAGCCTCCCCCCTCTACTGTCTCATTACCACCCCTCCCCTCTCAGCCTCCCCCTCTACTGTCCCATTACCACCCCTCCCCCTCTGAGCCTCCCCCTCTACTGTCTCATTACCACCCCTCCCCTCTCAGCCTCCCCCTCTACTGTCTCATTACCACCCCTCCCCTCTCAGCCTCCCCCTCTACTGTCCCATTACCACCCCTCCCCTCTGAGCCTCCCCCTCTACTGTCTCATTACCACCCCTCCCCTCTGAGCCTCCCCCTCTACTGTCTCATTACCACCCCTCCCCTCTGAGCCTCCCCCTCTACTGTCTCATTACCACCCCTCCCCTCTGAGCCTCCCCCTCTACTGTCTCATTACCACCCCTCCCCTCTCAGCCTCCCCCTCTACTGTCTCATTACCACCCCTCCCCTCTCAGCCTCCCCCTCTACTGTCTCATTACCACCCCTCCCCTCTGAGCCTCCCCCTCTACTGTCTCATTACCACCCCTCCCCTCTGGGCCTCCCCCTCTACTGTCTCATTACCACCCCTCCCCTCTGGGCCTCCCCCTCTACTGTCTCATTACCACCCCTCCCCTCTGGGCCTCCCCCTCTCATCACAACCACCTCCTGAAGAGAACCATCATTTGTTTTTGTCTTCTTTGTTTGTGAGAGCTGCTTGGCAACACGTGGAAGCATGTTTTAAGGTTCTCATATACACTGAGTGTACAAAACATGAAGAACACCTGCTCTTTACATGACATAGACTGACCAGGTGAATCCAGATTAAAGTTATGGTCCCTTATTAGTGTCACTTGTTAAATCCAATCAGTGTAGATGAAGGGGAGGAGACGGGTGAAAGACGAAGAGAAGGTCTTGAGACGTGGACTGTGTATTTGTGCCATTCAGAGGATGAATGGGCAAGACGAAAAATGTAAGTGCCTTTAAACGGGGGGGGTATGGTAGTCGGTGCCAGGCGCACCAGTTTGTGTCAAGAACTGCAACGCTGTTGGGTTTTTCACTCTCAACAGTTTCCTGTGTGTATCAAGAATGGTCCACCACCCAAAGGACATCCAGCCAACTTGAAACAACTGTGGGAAGTATTGGAGTTAAAATGGGCCAGCATCCTTTCGAACACCTTGTAGAGTCCATACACCGACGAATTGAGTCTGTTCCGGGGGTCAAAAAGGGTGCAACTCAATATTAGGAAGCTTCAGAAACACTGTTGGCGGTAGGTGCGCTTGATTCAGAAACCCTGTTGGAGAGGTGCGCTTGATTCAGAAACCCTGTTGGAGGTAGGTGCGCTTGATTCAGAAACCCTGTTGGCGGTAGGTGCGCTTGATTCAGAAACCCTGTTGGAGGTAGGTGCGCTTGATTCAGAAACCCTGTTGGCGGTAGGTGCGCTTGATTCAGAAACCCTGTTGGCGGTAGGTGCGCTTGATTCAGAAACCCTGTTGGAGGTAGGTGCGCTTGATTCAGAAACCCTGTTGGCGGTAGGTGCGCTTGATTCAGAAACCCTGTTGGCGGTAGGTGCGCTTGATTCAGAAACCCTGTTGGCGGTAGGTGCGCTTGATTCAGAAACCCTGTTGGTGGTAGATGCGCTTGATTCAGAAACCCTGTTGGAGGTAGGTGCGCTTGATTCAGAAACCCTGTTGGCGGTAGGTGCGCTTGATTCAGAAACCCTGTTGGCCGTAGGTGCGCTTGATTCAGAAACCCTGTTGGAGAGGTGCGCTTGATTCAGAAACCCTGTTGGAGGTAGGTGCGCTTGATTCAGAAACCCTGTTGGCGGTAGGTGCGCTTGATTCAGAAACCCTGTTGGCGGTAGGTGCGCTTGATTCAGAAACCCTGTTGGCGGTAGGTGCGCTTGATTCAGAAACCCTGTTGGCGGTAGGTGCGCTTGATTCAGAAACCCTGTTGGCGGTAGGTGCGCTTGATTCAGAAACCCTGTTGGCGGTAGGTGCGCTTGATACAGAAACCCTGTTGGCGGTAGGTGCGCTTGATTCAGAAACCCTGTTGGCGGTAGGTGCGCTTGATTCAGAAACCCTGTTGGAGATAGGCGCGCTTGATTCAGAAACCCTGTTGGAGATAGGCGCGCTTGATTCAGAAACCCTGCCCACCTGGTAGGCAAAGTATTCCCATTTTGAATCATTTAATTTGTTTGAAGGGACCAAATGCGCTGGCCAATCGGCAGAATAGGAGAGCTCTGGCTAATTCAAGGGCGCTGGCCAATCGGAAAGTTCAAATCACCAATTCTATATTGCCAGTGTACCACGACCCCGCAGCAACATTTTACACGTGAGATTTCACGACGTTTTAAACCATGACCAGAGATCGACGGTTACAGAGCTGCTGTTTTTATGACTTTGACTTTCAGTTTTTATTCAACACTGTTTTTTAATTCAACACTATTACAAAACTATCAATATGCCTGAGTTTTAAGGATTAGCACTGTGTTTTAATATAGGGGTATATTTCGCCGGGCATAGGAACAACATGAATTTGTGCAAGGCAGAAACAACACAATGAGAAGAGGGCTAGGAAAGTGTTGTTTTAAAAAAAAGTGTTTTAAATTATTTATTTTTAAGGGTTAGATCAGCTTAAATATTGCTGATAGATTGTAGCTTCCATAAATGTAATCACTTCCAAACCCCATATATATTTTTTTGGGGGGTAAATATATGTAGGACGGTGTTCTTAATGTTTTGTACACTGTGTATACACACACACACACACACACACACACACACACCAGGACATGTACATGAGGAAGTCCTAAACATAGAATCCAGTATTTCAGAACGTGACCTTCCGGTTGCCTTCCCCTTATCTGCAAGCGTAGCCAATGGCATGACCCCTTATTGACATCTGACTTGAACCAACCAATTAAAATACCTAAACATTAAATATAAGTTTCTGCAGTGTCAAGTGGAAACATAAGCAACTCTGTTACATTGGTAAGCAACTCCAGTGTATATCTGGAGAGTGTGTGTGTACAGGCTTCCTTCTTTTCACTCTGTCATTTAGGTTAGTACATTTACATTTATGTCATTTAGCAGACGCTCTTATCCAGAGCGACTTACAAATTGGTGCATTCACCTTATGATATCCAGTGGAACAACCACTTTACAATAGTGCATCTAAATCTTTTAGGGGGGGGAGGGTAGGGGGGGGGATAGAAGGATTACTTAATCCTATCCCAGGTATTCCTTAAAGAGGTGGGGTTTCAGGTGTCTCCGGAAGGTGGTGATTGACTCCGCTGTCCTGGCGTCGTGAGGGAGCTTGTTCCACCATTGGGGTGCCAGAGCAGCGAACAGTTTTGACTGGGCTGAGCGGGAACTGTGCTTCCTCAGAGGTAGGGGGGCGAGCAGGCCAGAGGTGGATGAACGCAGTGCCCTTGTTTGGGTGTAGGGCCTGATCAGATCCTGAAGGTACGGAGGTGCCGTTCCCCTCGCAGCTCCGTAGGCAAGCACCATGGTCTTGTAGCAGATGCGAGCTTCAACTGGATGCCAGTGGAGTGTGCGGAGGAGCGGGGTGACGTGAGAGAACTTGGGAAGGTTGAACACCAGACGGGCTGCGGCGTTCTGGATGAGTTGTAGGGGTTTAATGGCACAGGCAGGGAGCCCCGCCAGCAGCGAGTTGCAGTAATCCAGACGGGAGATGACAAGTGCCTGGATTAGGACCTGCGCCGCTTCCTGTGTAAGGCAGGGTCGTACTCTGCGAATGTTGTATAGCATGAACCTACAGGATCGGGTCACCGCCTTGATGTTAGCGGAGAACGACAGGGTGTTGTCCAGGGTCACGCCGAGGCTCTTAGCACTCTGGGAGGAGGACACAATGGAGTTGTCCACCGTGATGGCGAGATCATGGAAAGGGCAGTCCTTCCCCGGGAGGAAGAGCAGCTCCGTCTTGCAGAGGTTCAGCTTGAGGTGGTGATCCGTCATCCACACTGATATGTCTGCCAGACATGCAGAGATGCGATTTGCCACCTAGTATTGCGGAGTAACTACAATGTTGTTGATCCATCCTCAGTTTTCTCCTATCACAGCTGTTAAACTCTGTAACTATTTTAAAAGTCAGCATTGGACTCATGGTGAATTCCCTGAGAGCTTTCCTTCCTCTCTGGCAACTGAGTTAGGCAGGACGCCTGTATCTTGGTAGTGACTGGGTGTATTGATACACCATCCAAAGTGTAATTAATAACTTCACCATGCTCAAAGGGATATTCAATGTCTGCTTTTTATTTTTTTTTACCCATCTACAAATAGGTGCCCTTCTTTGTGAGGCATTGGAAAACCTCCCTGGTCTTTGTGGTTGAATCTGTGTTTAAAATTAACTGCTCTACTGAGGGACCATACAGATAATTGTGTGTGTGGGATACAGAGATGAGGTAGTCATTCATAAATCATGTTAAACATTATTATTGCACACAGAGTGAGTCCATGCAACTTATTATGTGACTTGTTAAGCACATCTTTACTCCTGAACTTATTTAGGCTCCTTGACATAACAAAGGGGTTGAATAATTATTGACTCAAGACATTTCAGCTTTTCATTTTTAATGAATTTCTAAAAAATGTCTAAAAACATAATTCCACTTAGACATTATGGGATATTCTGTGTAGGCCAGTGCCCCCCCAAAAAATCAAGGTAATCCATTTTAAATTCAGGTTGTAACACATCTGAATGTGGAAAGAGTCAAGGGGTGTACATCAATCTCTTGCCGCTCTAACCCCTCAGTCACACCGACGGCGTCGTTGCGTTTTTTGATACGCCAGAAGTGCATTCATTTCCAATGGAACGCTGCGTTTGCCTCGCTGCGTTTGAGTTGCAGAGGCGGTTGCAGTGTGTCCTGTGGGTTGAATACCTTTGATAAATCGAACATACGCGTCAAATTGTATGACGGCTTGACAGAAATGGTGAATGTTGCGCAATGACGCTGTAGGTTTGTTCAAAGGCGTAAATCTTCTGGGAAAATGTATGAAATCAACTTGTTTTTTTTATTCTCTTGTTTTATGATTAAATTTCTGCATTTAGTAGAGCTAGAGAACTAGAAACCACAACAGTAAGCAGTCAGCCAGTTGCTGCATACTGACACACACACACGCATGCTCGCACACACACACACACACACACACACACACACACACACACACACACACACACACACACACACACTGAGCACTGAGCACTGAGCATGCTGAGCAGTCCTGACAGACATTTAATGAGAAGTGAGCAGAAATGTCTTTGTCTCACTCTCAGAGCTGTTTCCAAAGTGACAAGCAGTTTGTCCATTTCTCTTCTCTCTCCAAATCCTGGCAGCCTGCTGCTTCTTCACAGGTCTAGTAAACCAGTCTAGTAAACCAGTTTAGTGAACTAGTCTAGTAAACCAGTTTAGTAAACCAGTTTAGTAAACTAGTCTAGTAAACCAGTTTAGTAAACTAGTCTAGTAAACCAGTTTAGTAAACCAGTTTAGTAAACCAGTTTAGTAAACTAGTCTAGTAAACCAGTTTAGTAAACCAGTCTAGTAAACCAGTTTAGTAAACCAGTCTAGTAAACAAGTCTAGTAAACCAGTCTAGTAAACCAGTTTAGTAAACCAGTTTAGTCAACCAGTCTAGTAAACCAGTTTAGTAAACCAGTTTAGTCAACCAGTGTCCGTCAAGCTCTTCCCATTGGTTTGACAGTCTGCTGTTTAAACCCGCCTCCCGGTACAATTGGTGTGCGCTGTATTTGGGTTTATTATGGATCCCCATTAGTTCCTGCCAAGGCAGCAGCTACTCTTCCTGGGGTTTATTATGGATCCCCATTAGTTCCTGCCAAGGCAGCAGCTACTCTTCCTAGGGTTTATTATGGATCCCCATTAGTTCCTGTTGCCAAGGCAGCAGCTTCTCTTCCTGGGGTTTATAATGGATCCCCATTAGTTCCTGTTGCCAAGGCAGCAGCTACTCTTCCTGGGGTTTATTATGCAGCTATCAATATGTTTTGACCATGACAGTTTACAATCCAGGGTTACTCGCAGTTTAGTCTCCTCACCTTGCTCAATTAAAAAAATCTTTATTACACAATCTTGTTGAGGTTTAGGGTTTAGTGAATGATTTGTCCCAAATACAATGCTTTTAGTTTTTGAAATATTTAGGACTAACTTATTCCTTGCAACCCCCTCTGTAACTAACTGCAGCTCTTTGTTAAATTGTTGCAGTCATTTCAGTCGCTGTGGTAGCTGACGTGTATAGTGTTGAGTAATCCGCATACATGTCGTTTGTAAAGATTGAAAAAAGTAAGGGGCCTAGACAGTTACCCTGGGGAATTCCTGGTTCTACCTGGATTTTGTTGGTTCCAGTCAAATTTCTTGACAAGGAGGTGGGAAAGAGCATGGAATCTTATGGGGACAGCCGAAGGACCCTTTTGGAAGCCTTTTTTCTAAGAGTGCAGTGGGGAGCCTCATTGTAGTCCAAATATGTGACACGATTCAGGAAACTAGGCGTATGTCGTAAGTCACGACTTCACAGGAGAGCAATTTGAATGTACATTTTTTTAATTTTTTTTTTATCAAAATGTGTTTTTGGGCAGAAATGTGAATTTTCATGTGTCTTATCAACAAACTTGTATGCCATCTGTAAATACGAATAAAATGTTTAAATTACGAGCCTTGTTGGTTTAGCCACATAAAAGACAGCAACCTTCCCACTAGCCATGAGATAATGAGTGGGCTGGACATGCTGAGAGATGAGTTCAGATTGGTCTGCCATATAGAAGGCTTTTGTCTATTTGAGCTGGTCAGTCAGTCTGTGTCGGTAATCCTGTTGAACGCAGCTTTTTTAAATATATCGTGTGGTGGAGCTGCATAAGTGTTGCTCTCCACTTTCTGGAGGATCAAGTTTTGAAATCAGTGGAATTAGAGTATGATAGCTAAAGAGATGGAGGAAACACCTGTTTCCGGATTACATCTTCAGCCTAAAGGGCATTTGTGGATCTGTGACAGGGAGACGACCATCCACCATGCATGATGATGTAAGATAGTCTAGCTAGCTACATTTTCAGATATTACACGTTTCAAATTTTGACAGAAAGTTGTTTCACTTCAAGATAAAGTATGCTGTTAGCTAGCTTTAGCTGGCTGGCTCCCTAGCTAACGTTAGGCGGCGTGACGTGATGTCTGTGATCTTACATGTTGCTTACCTAGCTAGGTTAATTGTTTATCTAGGTAGCTAGCTACATGTCTTAAGCTAAGGTGTACAGCACCAGTTGAATATGACCGGTGATAACGTCAGCAAAAAAGCATAATGAAATTGTTGCCAACAGAGTTGGTTAGGCTGTTTTCATGTTATCCAGAGGTAAACAAATCATCGGCCAGAGCGTCACTGAACGCAAAGAGATGGGTGGGGCTAAAGCTTAAGAGGGTGTGGACGATGCTGAGTGGGTGTAGACAAAGAAGAGATCTCTCACCGAAACACTAAAATGCCCTTTTCTCAAAAGTGAGTTTACAAGTGTATCAACTTTCAAAGCAGAATTACTTTACCATTGTTCCTCCTAAATATGATGATGTAACATATGATATAACATTTTGTTGCTCTGTGTCTCTACTTTTTATCAATGTAAAAAAAAAACATTTCAGATTTTGCTACATAAGGCCAAATTCAGGTGTTGAGTCACATATGATAATTAGGTCCCTCACGGAATCCAAACATCAAAACGAAATTTAACAATATTCATTAACATATTGACCTTAGTAGGGAATTAACAAAATGTCTTGAACATTTATGTTTATCATAAGACACGAACAGAATTCATCATTGATTCATACTTCCTGCCACTTTCTGAAGAGATAAGGAGAATGCCCCTGTCTGTGTGTGCGGCGCTCACGTTTACCACTTTATTTAGCCTTTAGCGACGATGCTAATGAAAACAGTCTCCTGGTAAATGAAAAAGGCTTTTCCAAAAACCTTCTCAATTAAATGTTAACTGTAAAGTAGCCTATATCCTCACCTGGCAGAATGACATCATGATTATTTTAATCAATTCAGAAGATTTGTTTTTTGCAAACTCTACCATCACATCTGTGCTACAAAAAACACGGCTAAACAATAGCCTCTTGCTAGGTGCACACTTCTGTTAGATCGTTGGGCCAGTAACTGAAAAGGTTGCTGGTTCGGAATCCGGAGCCGTCATAGTGAAAAATTGTAACTACATCCAAAAATTACATTTCTCCGATTTTTTTTTTTGTTCTCCAGGACTCAAAAGTGGTCTCCTGATGTGATTTAAGCATTGTTGTGTATTTACTTAGAACATCCAATTTTGTTGTTTTAAATGTATTTTATAGGGCCCTACCTGTTGATAATTTAAAATTAAATAAAATCGTTTGCACTCATGACTACTGGGTTCAATACAATTTTCAGCCAATTTACAAGCAAATACCTTATGAGTTTATTGTTACAAATCAGCTTGCAAGGTTGCTAGCCAACTAGCCTGTTAACGTTAGCCCTACCAGCCTGCTAACATTATGTTAGCACTGCGTGAGTCAGCCAGTTGCTATCAACACCTAGCTTACGATGACTGTGACGGCGCCGGAGAAGATAGTTTTACGTTTTCCCCAACCAGAAGACATGGATTACAGGCAACATTCGCACTGAGCTAAAGGTGATGATGCAATCTCTACTGCCCTTTCCCACCTGGACAAAAGGAACACCTATGCGAGAATGCTGTTCATTGACTACAGCTCAGTGTTCACCATAGTGCCCTCAAAGCTCATCACTAAGCTAAGGACCCTGGGACTAAACACCTCCCTCTGCAACTGAATCCTGGACTTCCTGACGGGCCACCCCCAGGTGGTAAGGGTAGATAACAACACATCCGCCACGCTGATCCTCAACACGGGCCCCTCAGGGGTGCGTGCTCAGTCCCCTCCTGTACTCCCTGTTCACTCATGACTGCACGGCCAGGCATGACTCCAACACCGATGACCGATGACACAACAGTGGTAGGCCTGTTCACCGACAATGACGAGACAGCCTATAGGGAGGAGGTCAGATACCTGGCCGTGTGGTGCCAGGACAACAACCTCTTCTCTTCCTCAACGTGATCAAGACAAAGGAGATGATTGTGGACTACAGGAAAAGGAGCACCGAGCACGCCCCCATTCTCATCGACGGGGTTGTAGTGGAGCAGGTTGAGAGCTTCAAGTTCCTTGGTGTCCACATCAGCAACAAACTATCATGGTCCAAACACACCAAGACAGTCATGAAGAGGGCATGACAAAACCTATTCCCCCTCAGGAGACTGGAAAGATTTGGCATGGGTCCTGAGATCCTCAAAATGTTCTACAGCTGCACCATCGAGAGCATCCTGACTGGTTGCATCATTGCCTGGTATGGCAACTGCTCGGCCTCCGACCGCAAGGCACTACAGAGGGTAATGCGTATGGCCCAGTACATCACTGGGGCCAAGCTTCCTGCCATCCAGGACCTCTATACCAGGCGGTGTCAGAGGAAGGCCCTAAAAATTGTCAGATTCCAGACAACCTAGTCATAGACTGTTCAAGACTAGGTCCAGAGGCTTCTAAACAGCTTCTACCCCCAAGCCATAAGACTCCTGAACATCTAATCAAATGGCTACCCAGACTATTTGCATTGCCCCCGCCCCCTCTTTTACACCGCTGCTACTCTCTGTTGTTGTCATCTATGCATAGTCACTTTAATAACTCTACCTACATGTATATATTACCTCAATTACCTCGACTAATCAGTGCCCCCACACATTGACTCTGTACCGGTACCCCCTGTATATAGCCTCCACATTGACTCTGTACCGGTACCCCCTGTATATAGTCTCCACATTGACTCTGTACTGGTACCCCCTGTATATAGCCTCCACATTGACTCTGTACCGGTACCCCCCTGTATATAGCCTCCACATTGACTCTGTACCGGTACCCCCTGTCTATAGTCTCCACATTGACTCTGTACCGGTACCCCCTGTATATAGCCTCCACATTGACTCTGTACCGGTACCCCCTGTATATAGTCTCCACATTGACTCTGTACCGGTACCCCCCTGTATATAGCCTCCACATTGACTCTGTACCGGTACCCCCTGTATATAGCCTCCACATTGACTCTGTACCGGTACCCCCTGTATATAGCCTCCACATTGACTCTGTACCGGTACCCCCTGTATATAGCCTCCACATTGACTCTGTACCGGTACCCCCTGTATATAGCCTCCACATTGACTCTGTACCGGTACCCCGTCTATAGTCTCCACATTGACTCTGTACCGGTACCCCCTGTATATAGCCTCCACATTGACTCTGTACCGGTACCCCCTGTATATAGTCTCCACATTGACTCTGTACCGGTACCCCCTGTATATAGCCTCCCACATTGACTCTGTACCGGTACCCCCTGTATATAGCCTCCACATTGACTCTGTACCGGTACCCCCTGTATATAGCCTCCACATTGACTCTGTACCGGTACCCCCTGTATATAGCCTCCACATTTACTCTGTACCGGTACCCCCTGTATATAGCCTCCACATTGACTCTGTACCGGTACCCCCTGTATATAGCCTCCACATTGACTCTGTACCGGTACCCCCTGTATATAGCCTCCCACATTGACTCTGTACCGGTACCCCCCTGTATATAGCCTCCACATTGACTCTGTACCGGTACCCCCTGTATATAGCCTACACATTGACTCTGTACCGGTACCCCCTGTATATGGGCCTCCACATTGACTCTGTACCGGTACCCCCTGTATAAAGCCTCCACATTGACTCTGTACCGGTACCCCCTGTATATAGCCTCCACATTGACTCTGTACCGGTCCCACCAGCCGCCGGACCCCTGTAATATAGCCTCCACATTGACTCTGTACCGGTACCCCCCTGTATATAGCCTCCACATTGACTCTGTACCGGTACCCCCTGTATATAGCCTCCACATTGACTCTGTACCGGTACCCCCTGTATATAGCCTCCACATTGACTCTGTACCGGTACCCACTGTATATAGCCTCCACATTGACTCTGTACCGGTACCCCCTGTATATAGCCTCCACATTGACTCTGTACCGGTACCCCCTGTATATAGCCTCCACATTGACTCTGTACCGGTACCCCCCTGTATATAGCCTCCACATTGACTCTGTACCGGTACCCCCTGTATATAGCTCCACATTGACTCTGTACCGGTACCCCTGTTATCGCCTACAATTGACTCGGTACCGGGTACACCCTGTATATAGCCTCCAACATTGACTCTGTACCGGTACCCCCTGTATATATCCTCCACATTGACTCTGTACCGGTACCCACCTGTATATAGCCTCCACATTGACTCTGTACCGGTACCCCCTGTATATAGCCTCCACATTGACTCTGTACCGGTACCCCCTGTATATAGCCTCCACATTGACTCTGTACCGGTACCCTACTGTATATAGCCTCCACATTGACTCTGTACCGGTACCCCCTGTATATAGCCTCCACATTGACTCTGTACCGGTACCCCCTGTATATAGCCTCCACATTGACTCTGTACCGGTACCCCCTGTATATAGCCTCCACATTGACTCTGTACCGGTACCCCCTGTATATAGCCTCCACATTGACTCTGTACCGGTACCCCCCTGTATATAGCCTCCACATTGACTCTGTATCGGTACCCCCCTGTATATAGCCTCCACATTGACTCTGTACCAGTACCCCCTGTATATAGCCTCCACATTGACTCTGTACCGGTACCCCCTGTATATAGCCTCCACATTGACTCTGTACCGGTACCCCCTGTATATAGCCTCGCTATTGTTATTTTACTGCTGCTCTTTAATTACTTGTTACTTTTATTTCTTATTCGTATTTTTTTTACACTGCATTGTTGGTTAGCAGCTCGTAAGTAAACATTTCACTGTTGTATTTGGCGCATGTGACTAATACAATTTGATTTGATTTGAACTACATTAAAATCAACCAAAGTTTTGGAAATACTGTTCATAACGCCATCTAACCAGTTATCAAATAGTGTCACTGGTATATGCAGTTATCTTAAAGTCAGTTATTTAGCCTGCTAGCTAGCTTAGCCAGCTAACTATCAAAGCTAGCCAACCACCACGGTCGACATAGCTAAGTAGTAAGCCAGAGAACAACTAGTCTATCACAGGCAGGATAATACACATAACATAACAAAAACAAAAAGACAAGGAGAAATAAAGTAGAGAGAGCAGAGACTTACCGATTGACGGCTGATTTAGCTACCAAGGAAGAGCCAAGGAGAGGCCTTCAGAGGTAGAGGCCGTTTCACAGGCTGAGGAAGAGTCAGTTAATCTAATTACGATATATAATCCAGATAGAATTTACCCGGTTGATCTTCAACACTGCTGGCAGTTGCGATGTACCGGTAGGTCGGTAGGAAATAGAGGGCTGCAGGTAGGAAATTCATGCTCGTCACAGCACCTTGTTTTAATCACTTTCATTCTGAATCCTTCCTTCCACTGGTTACATATACTAAGCCATCTAAGTCCTCCGGGGGTAAAATGAGCACCGCATACAGTAGACGTGCGATCGGTTCCCATACTCCAATCCGTTTGCTTCAAAGCTAGCTTCTCGTTTTTGGGCAACAAATGAGTCGTAACTCTGGCCTTGTGGGTGTCAATGCACTAGCTACCAACGATGGAAAGCTAATACAACAATCACTCGCTCGACTACTACTACCAAACGGAATGCAGGAGAGGAGATGCAGTTTTTTGCATTCATTTATTTGGTTTCTTCGTGGATGTACATAGTCGCTCGCCAGCGCCAACACTTGGTTTGGAATGTAATTACATGCTAGCATGGCTAGTAGCTAATGTTAGCCAGCTGGAACTAGTTAGGTAGCACCGGCTCTCCATATCATGTTGAGAAATAGTGCATTGTGCGTAGTTCCGAAGATTTCCCGGGAAATATATGTAAAAAACGCAAAAACTTAACTATGTTTGTAGTTATTGGTAACCAGATCGTGACGACAACTAAGTTACTAAGTCTTTGACCACACTGTGTTGTTACATTGGTGCTATGCCCTTTAATTTGTTCAATTTAACCTTTCATTTATTTCTCTAGATAATGTGGGCTATTTCATTAATTATTCTGTACTTAATTTTTCAATTTTAAATAAAATACATCATTTGAAGAACATGCATCATTGTGGCAATTCACATCTAATCATTTCTAACACATTTTTCCAATCTGGGAGGCAAAACTCAATAAAATTATTCAATAACTTCGCTGTGTATTTCAGATGTAATCAAGGCGTGCTTCTACACCTGCATTGATTTCTGTTTGGGGTTTTAGGCTGGGTTTCTGTACAGCACTTTGAGATATCAGCTGATGTAAGAAGGGCTTTATAAATACATTTTGATTTGATTAGAATGTACCAGAGGACACCAGAACAGAGCTCCTTCTGGGGAGCCTGGTGGGACCAAGGCATTAGAATGTACCAGAGGACACCAGAACAGAGCTCCTTCTGGAGAGCCTGGTGGAACCAAGGCATTAGAATGTACCAGAGGACACCAACAGAGCTCCTTCTGGAGAGCCCGGTGGAACCAAGGCATTAGAATGTACCAGAGGACACCAGAACAGAGCTCCTTCTGGAGAGACTGGTGGAACCAAGGCATTAGAATGTACCAGAGGACACCAACAGAGCTCCTTCTGGGGAGCCTGGTGGAACCAAGGCATTAGAATGTACCAGAGGACACCAGAACAGAGCTCCTTCTGGAGAGCCCGATGGAACCAAGGCATTAGAATGTACCAGAGGACACCAGAACAGAGCTCCTTCTGGAGAGCCCGGTGGAACCAAGGCATTAGAATGTACCAGAGGACACCAGAACAGAGCTCCTTCTGGAGAGCCCGATGGAACCAAGGCATTAGAATGTACCAGAGGACACCAGAACAGAGCTCCTTCTGGAGAGCCCGGTGGAACCAAGGCATTAGAATGTACCAGAGGACACCAACAGAGCTCCTTCTGGAGAGCCCGGTGGAACCAAGGCTATATCTATTTGTTACTCTGTACAAAACACTGGATGCCTGCTGTGTGGATCAATCAATACATTTAATTAGGGTTGATTAATGAAGTGTGTGTGTGTGTGTGTGTGTGTGGACGTGTGGACGTGTACAAGACTGTGTGTGTGTGGAGGGGGGTTGTGTGTGTGTGTGTGTGTGTGTGTGTGGACGTGTGGACGTGTACAAGACTGTGTGTGTGTGGAGGGGGGTTGTGTGTGTGTGTGTGTGTGTGTGTGTGTGTGTGTGTGTGTGTGTGTGTGTGTGTGTGTGTGTGTGACAGTTGTTTCTATGACCAAGGACAACATTTATTGGCATCCCGGGATGCATGGCTTAGTATGACATAAATGTATGACTCACAATTGAAATAATCACAGTGGATTAAATGCATTTGAATTACTTAATTAGGCCTAATGCTTTCCCAGAGATTCAGCTGTGCACAGCATTCAATTAGGCAGACAATAAAATATACAGCATTCAATTAGGCAAACAATAAAATACACAGCATTCAATTAGGCAAACAATAAAATACACAGCCTTCAATTAGGCAAACAATAAAATACACAGCCTTCAATTAGGCAAACAATAAAATACACAGCCTTCAATTAGGCAAACAATAAAATACACAGCCTTCAATTAGGCAAACAATAAAATAAACAGCCTTTAATTAGGCAAACAATAAAATACACAGCATTAAATTAGGCAAACAATAAAATACACAGCATTCAATTAGGCAAACAATAAAATACACAGCCTTCAATTAGGCAAACAATAAAATACACAGCATTCAATTAGGCAAACAATAAAATACACAGCCTTCAATTAGGCAAACAATAAAATACACAGCCTTCAATTAGGCAAACAATAAAATACACAGCATTCAATTAGGCAAACAATAAAATACACAGCCTTCAATTAGGCAAACAATAAAATACACAGCATTCAATTAGGCAAACAATAAAATACACAGCCTTCAATTAGGCAAACAATAAAATACACAGCATTCAATTAGGCAAACAATAAAATACACAGCATTCAATTAGGCAAACAATAAAATACACAGCATCTGATTAGGCAAACAATAAAATACACAGCATTCAATCAGGCAAACAATAAATACACAGCCTTCAATTAGGCAAACAAGAAACAAAGGCCTAGTTACAGCAAACTTTAATAGTGCTAATTTTTGATGAATAATAATCAATGGGATTAACATAAATTAATTTGTTTATAAAAAAAATGTGTATGAATAATAATCAGACATACCGGTATTTTCCTGACATTTAATATTTTTTTTTGAACTTCTTTTAAATCCTTGAAACTGTTACAAATATTTAATTTTTATTTATTAATACATAAATATTCTTCATGTGCATCAGAAGCCTTCAAAAATAAAACAGCCAACCTGACCTTTAGTCTGTAAATGAAGCTGGATCGCATCATAAAATGGCACTCTATTCCCTATATAGTGCACTACTTTAGACCAGGGCACTCAGAGGTAGTGCGCTATAGTAGTGCACTATATAGGGAATAGGGTGCATATTTGGGACGTATCCAGCAGTTTCTTTTTCAATGAGTTGAATGACTGAAATGGTACTCCGCTCCTGCTGTCTCTAGAGAGTTGAAAACAGCAGATCTGGGACAGGTAGCACGACCGGTGAATAGGTCAGGGTTCCATAGCCCCAGGCAGAACAGTTGAAACTGGAGCAGCAGCACGACCAGGTAGACTGGGGACAGCAAGGAGTCATCAATCCAAGTAGTCCTGAGGCATGGTCCTAGGGCTCAGGTCCTCCGAGAGAGAGAAAGAAAGAGAGAAAGAGAGAAAGCATACTTAAATTCACACAGGACACCGGATAAGACAGGAGAAATACTCCAGATATAACAGACTGACCCTAGCCCTCCGACACAAACTACTGCAGCATAAATACTGGAGGCTGAGACAGGAGGGGTCGGGAAACATTGTGGCCCCATCCGATGATACCCCCGGACAGGGCCAAACAGGCAGGATATAACCCCATCCACTTTGTCAACTCACAGCCCTCACACCACTAGAGGGATACTTCAACAACCAACTTACCATCCTGAGACAAGGCCGAGTATAGCCCATAAAGATCTCCCCCACGGCACAAACCCAAGGGGGGGCACCAACCCGGACAGGAAGATCATGTTAGTGACTCAACCCACTCAAGTGATGCACCCCTCCTAGGGACGGCATGGAAGAACACCAGTAAGCCAGTGACTCAGCACCTGTAATAGGGATTGAGGCAGAGAATCCCAGTGGAGAGAGGGGAACTGGCCAGGCAGAGACAGCAAGGGCGGTTCGTTGCTCCAGTGCCTTTCCGTTCACCTTCACACCCCTGGGCCAGACTACACTCAATCATAGGACCAACTACCAAGGTACAATATATCGCTCTATAGCCAAGCCAAGTTCTTATTTACATTGTCCAGCCCCTGGGGGATACGAAATGTAGGATAAATCATTAAAGCATATCAAATCAAATTGTATTTGTCACATGCGCCGAATACAACAGGTGTATGCTTACCATGAAATACTTACAAGCCCTTAACCAACAATGCAGTTTTAATAAAAATATTTACGAAATAAACGAAAGTAAAAAATTAAAAGAGCAACAATAAAATAACAACAACGAGGCTTTATACAGGGTGTTACGGTACAGAGTCAATGTGGAGGCTATATACAGGGTGTTACGGTACAGAGTCAATGTGGAGGCTATATACAGGGTATTACGGTACAGAGTCAATGTGGAGGCTATATACAGGGTGTTACGGTACAGAGTCAATGTGGAGGCTATATACAGGGGGTACTGGTACAGAGTCAATGTGGAGGCTATATACAGGGGTGTACCGGTACAGAGTCAATATGGAGGCTATATACAGGGTATTACGGTACAGAGTCAATGTGGAGGCTATATACAGGGTGTTACGGTACAGAGTCAATGTGGAGGCTATATACAGGGGGTACTGGTACTGGTACCAAGTCAATGTGGAGGCTATATACAGGGGGTACTGGTACCGAGTCAATGTGGAGGCTATATACAGGGTATTATGGTACAGAGTCAATGTGGAGGCTATATACAGGGGGTACCGGTACAGAGTCAATAACGAGGCTATATACAGGGGGTACTGGTACCAAGTCAATGTGCGGTAGTACAGGTTAGTCGAGGTAATTGAGCTAATATGTACATGTAGTTAGGGGTAAAGTGACTATGCATAGACAAAAAACAGCAAGTAGCTGTAAGGGTCGACGCTGGTAGAGACAAGAAGCAGGTACAGGGAGTGAACATTTAATGGCGACGGACATGGAACAGGGCAGTACAGCACGTGGACACATAACAACATTAATGCAGACACAGGGAACAAATGGGGGAGCAGACATTTATAGACCGGGCAATCAACAAAAGAGAAGGAGTCCAGGTGAGTCCAATGAGCGCTGCTGCGCGTAATGATGGTGACAGGTGTGCATAATGAAGGGCAGTTTGGCGCCCTCGAGAGCTAGAGAGGGAGAGCGGGAGCAGGCGTGACAGTACCCCCTCCTCTAGGGGCGCCACCCGGCGTCCCACCTGATGGGCTCCGAGGCCTGGCTGGCGTGGGAGCCTGACGATCCGGTTGATGGCGTGAAAACTTGATGGCCGGCTGAGGCGTGACGTTGGGTTGGGCGCCTGCCGAGCCCACCGGGGCAAGAAAAGCCTCTCGAGCCAGCTGAGGCACCCCTGGTTCCATCGAAAACAGCACCCGGACCTGACGTCACCGACAACCCTCCAGGCCTCCCTGATGCTTTCCAATTGCAGTGTCTGCAACACGGGTACAGGGAGCGAACATTTAATGGCAACTGATATAGGACAGGACAGTGTCTGAACGTGAACACATAACAACATTAATGCAGACACAGGGAACAAATGGGGGAGCAGACATTTATAGACCAAGCAATCAACAAAAGAGAAGGAGTCCAGGTGAGTCCAGTGAGCGCTGCTGTGCGTAATGATGGTGACAGGTGTGCGTAATGAAGGGCAGCCTGATGCCCTCGAGCACCAGAGAGGGAGAGCGGGAGCAGGCCTGACAGTAGCAGCAGCATAAAAAAGGGGGGAGGTCAATGTAAATAGTCCAGGTGGCCATTTGATTAATTGCTCAGCAGTTTTATGGCTTGGGGGTAGAAGCTGTGAAGAATCCTTTTGGACCTAGACTTGGCGCTCCGGTACTGATGCGGTGCGGTAGCAAAAGAAAACAGTCTATGACTAGGGTGCTCAGCACTCTTTTTTACTGTAGGCCACGATCATCTCCTTTTATCTTGAAGTAGAGGTTGTTGGCACCACACTGCCAGGCCTCCTCCTTATAGACTGTCTCATCGTTGTCCGTGATCAGGCCTACCACGTTGTGTCGTCTGTAAACTTAATGATGGTGTTTGGAGTCGTGCTTGGCCACGCCGTCGTGGGTGAACAGGAAGTACAGGAGGGGACTAAGCATGCACTCCTGGGCAGTGTGGAGTGCAATAGAGTTTGCGTCATCTGTGGATCTGTTGGGGCGGTATGCGAATTGGAATGGGTCTAGGGATTCTAGAATGATGGTGTTGATGTGAGCATTGAGCATTTTTCTTGTTTGCTTTATGGCCCTATACAGCCTGTTGAGTGGTCTTAGTGGTGGTAAATATAGATGAAAATTCTCTTGGGCCTGGTCTTGGGTCGGGGATTTGGGCCTGGTCTGGGAGCAGCAGTATATCCTAAATAAAAAAAATCTTAGTACAGTTCGAGGTGATTAATCGCTGTTCTGATATCCAGCAACTATTTTTGGTCATAAGAGACGGTGTCAGAAACATTATGTACAAAATCAGTTAAAAACAATGCGAGTAAACACACAAAATAGAAAAATTTGTTAGGAACTCGTAAAATGGCAGCCATTCTCATCGTATGTATTTTTGTCCTGGTAGTGAATAATACTCTGAACAAAAATATAAACCCAACATGTGAAGTGTTGATCCCATGTTTCATGAGATAAAAGATCCCAGAAATGTAAAAAAATTATTTCTCTAAAATGTGCACAAATTTGTTTACATCCCTGTTAGTGAGCATTTCTCATTTTCCAAGATAATCCATCCACCTGACAGGTGTGGCATATCAAGTAGCTGATTAAACAGCATGATCATTACACAGGTGCACCTTGTGCTGGGGGACAATAAAAGGCCACTCTAAAATGTGCAGTTTTGTTACGCCACAATTCCACAGATATCTCAAGTTTTGAGGGAGCAGTGCAATTGGCATGAAGACTGCAGGAATGTCAACCAGAGCTGTTGCCAGAGAATTTAATGTACATTCCTGTACCATAAGCCGACTCAAACGTTGTTTTAGAAAATTTGGAAGTACATCCCACCGGCTTCACAACCACAGACCACGTGCAACCACGCCAGCCCAGGACCTCCACATCCGGCTTTTTCACCTGCGGGATCGTCTGAGACCAGCCACCCGGACAGCTGATGAAACTGAGTAGTTTTTCTGTCTGTAAAAAAAGCCCTTTTGTGGGGAAAAAACGTACTCGCTAATGTTCAGTCCCTGGACAATAAAGTAGACGAGCTCAGGGCGAGGATCTCCTTCCAGAGAGACATCAGGGACTGTAGCATACTCTGTTTCATGGGATCATGGCTCTCTGTCCCCGTCCATACAGCCAGCTGAGTTCTCAGTACATCGCGCAGACAGGAATAAAGAACTATTCTTCAAATCAAATCGCAAACTTTAACTAGATCCACAATAACAACTGCTAAATGTGCGTATGTGACCAATAAAATGTAATTTGATTTGAACTATTGGTTATGTAAGTGAAATATGTGTCTTCTGCTGTGCTTAAATTGGCTGCAGTAGCTACATCCAGTAATGATATGTAGTAGGTACATCCAGTAATGATATGTAGTAGCTACATCAAGTAATGATATGTAGTAGATACATCCAGTAATGATATGTAGTAGATACATCCAGTATTGATGATATGTAGTAGATACATCCAGTACTGTTATGTAGTAGATACATCCAGTAATGATATGTAGTAGATACATCCAGTAATGATGATATGTAGTAGATACATCCAGTAATGATGATATGTAGTAGATACATCCAGTAATGATGATATGTAGTAGATACATCCAGTAATGATGATGTGTAGTAGACACATCCAGTAATAATGATATGTAATAGATAATCCAGTAATGATGATATGTAGTACATACATCCAGTAATGATGATATTTAGTAGATACATCCAGTAATGATGATATGTAGTAGATACATCCAGTAATGATATGTAGTAGATACATCCAGTAATGATATGTAGTAGATACATCCAGTAATGATGATATGTAGTATATACATCCAGTAATGATATGTAGTAGATACATCCAGTAATGATATGTAGTAGATACATCCAGTAATGATGATATGCAGTAGATACATCCAGTAATGATGATATGTAGTAGATACATCCAGTAATGATATGTAGTAGATACATCCAGTAATGATGATATGTAGTAGATACATCCAGTAATGATGATATGTAGTAGATACATCCAGTAATGATGATATGTAGTAGATACATCCAGTAATGATGATATGCAGTAGATACATCCAGTAATGATGATATGTAGTAGATACATCCAGTAATGATATGTAGTAGATACATCCAGTAATGATATGTAGTAGATACATCCAGTAATGATATGTAGTAGATACATCCAGTAATGATGATATGTAGTAGATACATCCAGTAATGATGATATGTAGTAGATACATCCAGTAATGATATGTAGTAGATACATCCAGTAATGATAATATCCAGTAGATACATCCAGTAATGATGATATGTAGTAGATACATCCAGTAATGATATGTAGTAGATACATCCAGTAATGATGATATGTAGTAGATACATCCAGTAATGATATGTAGTAGATACATCCAGTAATGATATGTAGTAGATACATCCAGTAATGATATGTAGTAGATACATCCAGTAATGATGATATGTAGTAGATACATCCAGTAATGATATGTAGTAGATACATCCAGTAATGATATGTAGTAGATACATCCAGTAATGATGATACGTAGTAGATACATCCTGTAATGATGATATGTTGTAGATACATCCTGTAATGATATGTAGTAGATACATCCAGTAATGATATGTAGTAGATACATCCAGTAATGATATGTAGTAGATACATCCAGTAATGATATGTAGTAGATACATCCAGTAATGATGATATGTAGTAGATACATCCAGTAATGATGATATGTAGTACATACATCCAGTAATAATGATATGTAGTAGATACATCCAGTAATGATGATATGTAGTAGATACATCCAATTATAAATTCAAGATATGCACCCATTAGTGTTGTTTTAGAAAAAAAAGCTAGCTGTCCACTAGATTCCATAGCCACATTCTGCCTAGTGAGTGATGTAATTACTTTCTGCAAGAGACAGCACACACTTTTATAAAAGAAGAGATTGCTTATTTTTTTTATTTTTTTTTGCAAATGTTGTTGAGCAGTGCAATAAAATATGTTTTCCTAGCAGTTGCCAAAAAAAAAAAGTCTTATATGGAAGGGATTGTTTGTCAACTGTAGCCCCGTGAAATCAGCTAAAACAAGCTCAATAATTCAATGCATGACACACACTCCTTATTGAATAATATACATTCATCTGTATTGTGAATACCCCTAGGCTGCATCTTGATTTACCCAGTTTATCAATAGAGGTTTACCATTCAAATAAATTATTACCGTTATGTTTTGTAGTTAGATTGCTAAAAACAAAGTCTAATTGATTGTATGATTGAATAATTGATTCATTAATGAATACGTGGCTGTCTTGACATAACATTTTTGAAAATGTAATGATATTGAACTCAAAAGACGATTGAACAGTGCAGTCGCAATACCCGCTATTGTTTTGGTATTGTTTTGTTTTATATTATCATTTTGGTATTGTTTTGATTCAGAGTATAGTTTTGGTATTGTTTTGATTCAGAGTATAGTTTTGGTATTGTTTTGATTCAGAGTATAGTTTTGGTATTGTTTTGATTCAGAGTATAGTTTTGGTATTGTTTTGATTCAGAGTATAGTTTTGGTATTGTTTTGATTCAGAGTATAGTTTTGGTATTGTTTTGATTCAGAGTATAGTTTTGGTATTGTTTTGATTTAGAGTATAGGTTTGGTATTGTTTTGATTCAGAGTATAGTTTTGGTATTGTTTTGATTTAGAGTATCGTTTTGGTATTGTTTTGATTTCGAGTATCGTTTTGGTATTGTTTTGATTTCGAGTATTGTTTTGGTATTGTTTTGATTTAGAGTATTGTTTTGGTATTGTTTTGATTTTGAGTATCGTTTTGGTATTGTTTTGATTTACAGTATTGTGATGGTATTGTTTTGATTTTCAGTATCGTGATGATATTGAGTATCATGATACTAAACCTGGAATCGGTATCGAAGTCAAAAAGCTGGTGTCATGACAACACTAGTACCCATTGAACTTTTTATTTAGTTTTGTCATTTTTCTTTTTCAGAGGGGGGGTTACAGTTAAAAAAACAAATCTAATAAATGCATATAAAGATTCCCCGTTCACCTGCCATGTCCTCTCTCCCCACCTGGAAATCATGCTTCCTACCCGGCCTAACCCCTCCCCCATCCCACCCAGCAACCAAGATCTCCCTCCCCCCATCCCCCATCCCACCCAGCAACCAAGATGTCTTATCAATCCCCCTCCCCTCCCATCCATACCCTGAGTCTCCCCTTAGATTCCCCCCGCCCCCCCCCCCCCCCCCCCCCACAATTACCAGATAGCCGTACCAGCCCTTCCTGTACCACCCCTTCCCCGTACCAGCCTTCCCCGTACCAGCCCTTCCCCCGTACCAGCCCCTTCCCCTCCCCGTACCAGCCCTTCCCCGTACCAGCCCTTCACTTCCGAGTACAGCCCTTCCCAGTACCAGCCCTTCCCTCCGTACCAGCCCTTCCCTTCCCCGTACCAGCCCCCTTCCCTCCCCGTTACCAGCCCTTCCCTTCCCCGTTACCAGCCCTTACCCTTCCCCGTACCAGCCCTTCCCTTCCAGTACCAGCCCTTCCCCTTCCCCGTACCAGCCCTTCCCCTTCCCCGTACCAGCCCTTCCCCTTCCCCGTACCAGCCCTTCCCCGTACCAGCCCTTCCCGTACCAGCCCTTCTCCGTACCAGCCCTTCCCCGTACCAGCCCTTCCCCGTACCACCCCTTCCCCGTACCAGCCCTTCCCCGTACCAGCCCTTCCCCGTACCAGCCCTTCCCCTTCTCCGTACCAGCCCTTCCCCGTACCAGCCCTTCTCCGTACCAGCCCTTCCCCGTACCACCCCTTCCCCGTACCAGCCCTTCCCCTTCCCCGTACCAGCCCTTCCCCGTACCAGCCCTTCCCCTTCCCCGTACCAACCCTTCCCCGTACCAGCCCTTCCCCGTACCAGCCCTTCCCCGTACCAGCCCTTCCCCGTACCAGCCCTTCCCCGTACCAGCCCTTCCCCGTACCAGCCCTTCCCCTTCTCCGTACCAGCCCTTCCCCGTACCAGCCCTTCTCCGTACCAGCCCTTCCCCGTACCAGCCCTTCCCCGTACCAGCCCTTCCCCGTACCACCCCTTCCCCGTACCAGCCCTTCCCCGTACCAGCCCTTCCCCGTACCACCCCTTCCCCGTACCAGCCCTTCCCCGTACCAGCCCTTCCCCGTACCAGCCCTTCCCCTTCCCCGTACCAACCCTTCCCCGTACCAGCCCTTCCCCGTACCAGCCCTTCCCCGTACCAGCCCTTCCCCGTACCAGCCCTTCCCCGTACCAGCCCTTCCCCGTACCAGCCCTTCCCCGTACCAACCCTTCCCCGTACCAACCCTTCCCCGTACCAACCCTTCCCCGTACCAGCCCTTCCCCGTACCAACCCTTCCCCGTACCAGCCTTTCTCCGTACCAACCCTTCCCCGTACCAACCCTTCCCCGTACCAGCCCTTCCCCGTACCAGCCCTTCCCCGTACCACCCCTTCCCCGTACCAACCCTTCCCGTACCAGCCCTTCCCCGTACAAGCCCTTCCCCGTACCAGACCCTCCCCATACCAACCCTTCCCCGTACCAACCCTTGCCCGTACCAGCCCTTCCCCGTACCAGCCCTTCCCATTCCCCGTACCAGCCCTTCCCCGTACCAGCCCTTCCCCTTCCCCGTACCAGCCCTTCCCCGTACCAGCCCTTCCCCTTCCCCGTACCAGCCCTTCCCCTTCCCCGTACCAGCCCTTCCCCGTACCACCCCATCCCCGTAACACCCCTTCCCCGTACCAGCCCTTCCCATTCCCCGTACCAGCCCTTCCCCGTACCAGCCCTTCCCCTTCCCCGTACCAGCCCTTCCCCGTACCAGCCCTTCCCCATACCAGCCCTTCCCCGTACCAGCCCTTCCCCTTCCCCGTACCAGCCCTTCCCCTTCCCCGTACCAGCCCTTCCCCGTACCACCCCTTCCCCGTACCACCCCTTCCCCGTACCAGCCCTTCCCCGTACCAGCCCTTCCCCGTACCACCCCTTCCCCGTACCACCCCTTCCCCGTACCACCCCTTCCCCGTACCACCCCATCCCCGTACCAGCCCTTCCCCGTACCACCCCTTCCCCGTACCAGCCCTTCCCCGTACCAGCCCTTCCCCGTACCACCCCTTCCCCGTACCAACCCTTCCCCTTCCCCGTACCAGCCCTTCCCCTTCCCCGTACCAGCCCTTCCCCGTACCAGCCCTTCCCCGTACCAGCCCTTCCCCGTACCAACCCTTCCCCGTACCAGCCCTTCCCCGTACCAGCCCTTCCCATTCCCCGTACCAGCCCTTCCCCTTCCCCGTACCAGCCCTTCCCCGTACCAGCCCTTCCCCGTACCAGCCCTTCCCATTCCCCGTACCAGCCCTTCCCCTTCCCCGTACCAGCCCTTCCCCGTACCACCCCTTCCCCGTACCACCCCTTCCCCGTACCAGCCTTTCCCCGTACCAGCCCTTCCCCTTCCCCGTACCACCCCTTCCCCTTCCCCGTACCACCCCTTCCCCGTACCAGCCCTTCCCCTTCCCCGTACCAGCCCTTCCCCGTACCAGCCCTTCCCCTTCCCCGTACCACCCCTTCCCCGTACCACCCCTTCCCCGTACCAGCCCTTCCCCTTCCCCGTACCAACCCTTCCCCGTACCAGCCCTTCCCCGTACCAACCCTTCCCCGTACCAGCCCTTCCCCGTACCAGCCCTTCCCCATACCAGCCCTTCCCCGTACCAGCCCTTCCCCATGGGCGTGAAAGCAAAGAAAATAACAGAAGTCTAAATCAATATGTATAATTGGTTTGTATGTGTTGGGCTTTAATTGAGATTGGTCTTTACAGAGTGAAGTACAGTATATTTTGTCCAGGCCTCAATTGTTCCTTGACTAGCTCCATTCATTCTCGTTGTCGAAAAACATTTTTCTTTTACCCAGCAGTGGTGCCTGGTAGCATTAATCTTCTCTAATTGATTGAGAGATTCAACGGGATATCATAGTTAAGTAACATAATAGATGGAGAGCATTGAATATTCATGCACTTCGAAATGAATTTTGTAACTTTGACCCAGAAGCATTTAACTGCAGGGCACTCCTAAATCATATGAAGGATTCTGATTTAGGGGACACAGTGAACAGTTAGGAGTTGGAGCCAATTTCATTGTAAAAACGTTTCCTTGGTGTTAAATACAGTCTGTGTACAAACTTAAAATGTATAAATCGATGGTTTGGATTACGGAATGCCATATTGTTCCATGTTCTGTTCCAGTTAAGGAGTGGTTCAGATTCAATTAGATCCGTGGACCATACTTTTTTTAATGGCTATCTCAGAATATGAGCTTTCTAAAAGTTGTTTATATACAGTATTATAGAGATCAGAGGGAGCCCAGATAATTTATTTATGAATCCCATCATTGGGATTTCCCAAGGGACTCCATAGGCCAGCATAGCTGAGTTGTAAAATCTAGAAAAAAGGATTTGCCTGGTAATGTGTATTTATCTTTCAAATCTTGGATTTTTCTCAAACCATTATTGTCCATGAGATCGGTAAGGGTACGGATTACACATTTAGACCATTTGGGGGTTGCAAAAGGCCACCCTCCAGATCACAAGGCACTATTGGGAAATATTGGAGTATGTCATTTTGATTCCCAGTTACATTGTTTTTTTTCAATGTTTTGCGCCAAATATAAATTGTTTGAGCGATATAGGACCAAAGCTTAGTTTACATTGTTTAAGGGCTATATCAGTGGAGACCACCTCTTCCATGGCAATAGGAGACACCATATTACATTGTTTAAGGAATATATCAGTGGAGACCACCTCTTCCAGGGCAATAGGAGACACCATATTACATTGTTTAAGGAATATATCAGTGGAGACCACCTCTTCCAGGGCAATAGGAGACACCATATTACATTGTTTAAGGAATATATCAGTGGAGACCACCTCTTCCAGGGCAATAGGAGACACCATATTACATTGTTTAAGGGATATATCAGTGGAGACCACCTCTTCCAGGGCAATAGGAGACACCATATTACATTAAGGGATATGTCAGTGGGGACCACCTCTTCCAGGACAACAGGAGACACCATATTACATTAAGGGATATGTCAGTGGAGACCACCTCTTCCATGGCAATAGGAGACACCATATTTCTCTCTATTCTCAGTCAGGGGGCAGACGAATCACGTAGCCTTCCCTGTAGCTCAGTTGGTAGAGCATGGTGTTTGCAACACCAGGGTTGTGGGTTCGATTCCCACCGGGGGCCAGCACAGAAAAAAATAAAAAAATGTATGAAAAAATAATGTATGAAATGTATGCATTCACTACTGTAAGTCGCTCTGGATAAGAGCGTCTGCTAAATGACGTAAATGTTACCCAATTTAGCATGGGACGAAATGCTAGAGACTGGAAATACAATTTATAGTTTAGTGCGGATAGTCCTCCTACATCTTTCCCTCTTTGTAAATGTATCAGTTTTATCCGGGATCGTTTACCTTAACAAACACGCTTTGGTCCGTGTGGATCAGTCTGGGTAAGTAAGTTTCAAGACGGGACGATAACGTTTCGGGAACACAGTTTAATATGTGTGTCTATCGAAGATAGGGGGCGATAGTGAGAACATTGGGTAACGTCCTTACTTGTTTTTCTTCTAAAAGCTAAATTAGTTGTGTGTTCACGTCTCTCCCAAAACAACATTTGTGAATGGCTGTATTTATCATTTTGAGCAATATTGAACCTAATTGATTCCAACATTTTAAATAGACCTCAGGAGGAATACCATCACAACCAGGTGATTTGCCTTTATTTCATGTTATCCAATCCAATCTAATCAAAGTTTATTTGTCACGTGCGCTGAATACAACAGGTGTAGTAGACCTTACAGTGAAATGCTGAATACAACAGGTGTAGTAGACCTCACAGTGAAATGCTGAATACAACAGGTGTAGTAGACCTCACAGTGAAATGCTGAATACAACAGGTGTAGTAGACCTCACAGTGAAATGCTGAATACAACAGGTGTAGTAGACCTCACAGTGAAATGCTGAATACAACAGGTGTAGTAGACCTCACAGTGAAATGCTGAATACAACAGGTGTAGTAGACCTCACAGTGAAATGCTGAATACAACAGGTGTAGTAGACCTCACAGTGAAATGCTGAATACAACAGGTGTAGTAGACCTCACAGTGAAATGCTGAATACAACAGGTGTAGTAGACCTCACAGTGAAATGCTGAATACAACAGGTGTAGTAGACCTCACAGTGAAATGCTGAATACAACAGGTGTAGTAGACCTCACAGTGAAATGCTGAATACAACAGGTGTAGTAGACCTTACAGTGAAATGCTGAATACAACAGGTGTAGTAGACCTCACAGTGAAATGCTGAATACAACAGGTGTAGTAGACCTCACAGTGAAATGCTGAATACAACAGGTGTAGTAGACCTCACAGTGAAATGCTGAATACAACAGGTGTAGTAGACCTCACAGTGAAATGCTTTCTTACAGTCTCTAACCAATAGTGCAAAAAAGTATTAGGTGAACAATAGGTAGGTAAAGAAATAAAACAACAGTAAAAAGACAGGCTATATACAGTAGAGAGGCTATATACAGTAGAGAGGTTATATACAGTAGACAGGCTATATACAGTAGAGAGACTATATACAGTAGAGGCTATATACAGTAGAGAGGCTATATACAGTAGAGGCTATATACAGTAGAGAGGCTATATACAGTAGAGAGGCTATATACAGTAGAGAGGCTATATACAGTAGAGAGGTTATATACAGTAGAGAGGCTATATACAGTAGAGAGCCTATATACAGTAGAGAGGCTAGAGAGGCTATATACAGTAGAGAGGCTATATACAGTAGCGAGGCTATAAAAGTAGTGAGGTTACATACAGACACCGGTTAGTCAGGCTGATTGAGGTAGTATGTTCATGTACATATGGTTAAAGTGACTATGCATATATGATAAACAGAGGGTATCAGCAGCGTAAAAGAGGGGTTGGGGGGGCACACAATGCAAATAGTCCGGGTAGCCATTTGATTATCTGTTCAGGAGTCTTATGGCTTGGGGGTAAAAACTGTTGAGAAGACTTTTTGTCCTAGACTTGGCACTCTGGTACCGCTTGCCATGTGGTAGTAGAGAGAACAGTCTATGACTGGGGTGGCTGGAGTCTTTGACAATTTTCAGGGCCTTCCTCTGACACTGCCTGGTGTAGAGGTCCTGGATGGCAGGCAGCTTAGCCCCAGTGATGTACTGGGCCGTACGCACTACCCTCTGAAGTGCCTTGTGGTCAGAGGCCGAGCAGTTGCCGTACCAGGCGGTGATGCAACCAGTCAGGATGCTCTCGATGGTGCAGCTGTAGAAACTTTTGAGGATCTCAGGACCCATGCCAAATCTTTTTAGTTTCCGGAGGGGGAATAGGCTTTGTCGTACCCTCTTCACGACTGTCTTGGTGTGTTTGGACCATTCTAGTTTGTTGTTGATGTGGACACCAAGGAACTTGAAGCGCTCAACCTGCTCCACTACAGCCCTGTCGATGAGAATGGGGGTGTGCTCCTCCTTTTCCTGTAGTCCACAATGATCTCCTTAGTCTTGGTTACGTTGAGGGATAGGTTGTTATTCTGGCACCACCCGGCCAGGTCTCTGACTTCCTCCCTATAGGCTGTCTCGTCATTGTCGGTGATCAGGCCTACCAATGCCCTTTTGAGTTCACGGCGAGAGATTTGGGCTCCCAGCGAGGCGGCTTCCTCTGTTGAGAGAAGAGGAGTTCTTTTTTTTTAGAAAGGACTTAGTCTGGCTTGGTGTAGATTTACAATCAGAGGTGTACAATTCTTTATTGAAGCGGGATAATTTTTTGATTAATTAATTTGAGTTTACGATAGTAATTCCCCTATTTCAGATGAAGTAGTTGCTATATCAGCTAATTGATCATTACTGCGTAGCTTGTTGGCCAGTAAACGACTGGGATGACTACCATGGAAGTAATGGTTCAATCTAACTCCAACTCTGCTCACTGTCTAATCAATACAAATGATCCTCTCTGTCTAATCAATACAAATTCTCCTCTCTGTCTAATCAATACACATTCTGTTGTATCAATACACATTCTGCTCTCTGTCTAATCAATACAAATTCTGCTCTCTGTCTAATCAATACACATTCTGCTCTCTGTCTAATCAATACAAATTCTGCTCTCTGTCTAATCAATACAAATTCTGTCTAATCAATACAAATTCTGCTCTCTGTCTAATCAATACAAATTCTGTCATTTCAATACAAATTCTGCTCTCTGTCTAATCAATACACATTCTGCTCTCTGTCTAATCAATACAAATTCTGTTCTCTGTCTAATCAATACAAATTCTGTCATTTCAATACAAATTCTGCTCTCTGTCTAATCAATACACATTCTGCTCTCTGTCTAATCAATACAAATTCTGTTCTCTGTCTAATCAATACAAATTATGTTCTCTGTCTAATCAATACAAATTCTGCTCTCTGTCTAATCAATACACATTCTGCTCTCTGTCTAATCAATACACATTCTGTCGTATCAATACACATTCTGCTCTCTGTCTAATCAATACAAATTCTGCTCTCTGTCTAATCAATACACATTCTGCTCTCTGTCTAATCAATACAAATTCTGCTCTCTGTCTAATCAATACAAATTCTGTCTAATCAATACAAATTCTGCTCTCTGTCTAATCAATACAAATTCTGTCATTTCAATACAAATTCTGCTCTCTGTCTAATCAATACACATTCTGCTCTCTGTCTAATCAATACACATTCTGTCGTATCAATACACATTCTGCTCTCTGTCTAATCAATACAAATTCTGCTCTCTGTCTAATCAATACACATTCTGCTCTCTGTCTAATCAATACAAATTCTGCTCTCTGTCTAATCAATACAAATTCTGTCTAATCAATACAAATTCTGCTCTCTGTCTAATCAATACAAATTCTGTCATTTCAATACAAATTCTGCTCTCTGTCTAATCAATACACATTCTGCTCTCTGTCTAATCAATACAAATTCTGTTCTCTGTCTAATCAATACAAATTATGTTCTCTGTCTAATCAATACAAATTCTGCTCTCTGTCTAATCAATACACATTCTGCTCTCTGTCTAATCAATACACATTCTGTCGTATCAATACAAATTCTGCTCTCTGTTTAATCAATACAAATTCTGCTCTCTGTTTAATCAATACAAATTCTCCTCTCTGTCTAATCAATACAAATTCTGCTCTCTGTCTAATCAATACAAATTATGTTCTCTGTCTAATCAATACAAATTCTGTTCTCTGTCTAATCAATACAAATTATGTTCTCTGTCTAATCAATACAAATTCTGCTCTCTGTCTAATCAATACACATTCTGCTCTCTGTCTAATCAATACACATTCTGTTGTATCAATACAAATTCTGCTCTCTGTCTAATCAATACAAATTCTGCTCTCTGTCTAATCAATACAAATTCTGCTCTCTGTCCAATCAATACAAATTCTGTCTAATCAATACAAATTCTGCTCTATGTCTAATCAATACAAATTCTGTCATTTCAATACAAATTCTGCTCTCTGTCTAATCAATACAAATTCTGTCTAATCAATACAAATTCTGCTCTCTGTCTAATCAATACAAATTCTGCTCTCTGTCTAATCAATACAAATTCTGCTCTCTGTCTAATCAATACACATTCTGCTCTCTGTCTAATTAATACACATTCTGCTCTCTGTCTAATCAATACAAATTCTGCTCTCTGTCTAATCAATACAAATTCTGTCGTATCAATACAAATTCTGCTCTCTGTCTAATTAATACACATTCTGCTCTCTGTCTAATCAATACAAATTCTGCTCTCTGTCTAATCAATACAAATTCTGCTCTCTGTCCAGTGTGTTTGTTGACAACGTTCTAACACAGTTAACCACATTTTGTTTAATTGAGATTTATTCAACCCAGATTAATATGCAGTTGCATAATTTTTTTGGTGGCATCCCATTGAATCCGGCGGGGGGGGGGGGGGGGGGGGGGGGGTCATAGACCACAGTTTTATCGATCATTATTCATTAATTTAGTTAAATTAGCAAATTGATCACAGAATATAGAATTTTGTAGTAATGAAACTGTTGAAATCCCGTCTCGTAGCTCTTCTAGGACATTCTGACATTTTGACATTTTGCGATAGCTAGCATGGTGATCAAACAAAATCATATGTCTAATTTATATTTTATTGATTAAAGAAAACAGAGGTGTAGATAATAGTATTGAAAAAAATCTATTCGTAGAAATGACTTAATACTTGTTTTGAGTAAAAGTAATACCCTTTGGCTTTTGGGATTATGTGCTCCCCAGGCATCAATGAGGTTGTAATCAGAGAGTATATGATGGAGAGTCTTGGTTGTTTGTGAATTGAAGTTGGTCTTATTAGATTTGTCCCACATGTCCAAAATAGTATTCATGTCTATCCAGATGGACTTCAGTTAATTGTAATTGTCTCCCGACTGGTTCAGTGGTCTAAGACACTGCATCTCAGTGAGGCGTCACTACAGTACCTGGTTCACATCCAGGCTGTATCACAGTGGTCTAAGACACTGCATCTCAGTGCTAGAGGCGCCACTACAGACCCTGGTTCACATCCAGGCTGTATCACCATCCAGCCGTGATTGGGAGTCCCATAGGGCGGCGCAGAATTGGCCCAGCGTCGTTCGGGGTAGGCCGTCATTGTAAATAAGAATTTGATCTTAACTTACTTGCCTAGTTAAATAAAGGTTACATTTAAAATATAAATAAAAAACAATATGCTGTTAGGAGAATCAAAAAATGTAGGAGCATATACATGGATAAAAGCATTGATTCTGCCTTCTTGGTCTTTTACCCAAGATGGTGAGTTTGGGGTTTCTTACATATCATCATTGATTCTGCCTTCTTGGTCTTTTACCCAAGATGGTGAGTTTGGGGTTTCTTACATATCATCATTGATTCTGCCTTCTTGGTCTTTTACCCAAGATGGTGAGTTTGGGGTTTCTTACATATCATCATTGATTCTGCCTTCTTGGTCTTTTACCCAAGATGGTGAGTTTGGGGTTTCTTACATATCATCATTGATTCTGCCTTCTTGGTCTTTTACCCAAGATGGTGAGTTTGGGGTTTCTTACATATCATCATTGATTCTGCCTTCTTGGTCTTTTAAGTAGTTTTAATTATGTAATTATTATCTTTAGTGTTATTAGGTGAAACAAAAAGCAGGACCCACAGGGAAATAAGTAACAATTTACCCCTTCAGACCTTAAATGTAAGTTATCTGACTTGATAAATTAGGGAAATGAGGAAAAGGAGAAGGGAAAAGGAGAGGAAAAGTAAATATAGCAACATAAATACCTAAACATCGTCCTTATTATCAGTGGTAACATAAATACCTAAACATTGTCCTTATTATTAGTGGTAACATAAATACCTAAACATTGTCCTTATTATTAGTGGTAACATAAATACCTAAACATTGTCCTTATTATTAGTGGTAACAGAAATACCTAAATATTGTCCTTATCATTAGTGGTAACAGAAATACCTAAACATTGTCCTTATTATTAGTGGTAACATAAATACCTAAACATTGTCCTTATTATTAGTGGTAACAGAAATACCTAAACATTGTCCTTATTATTAGTGGTAACAGAAATACCTAAACATCGTCCTTATTATTAGTGGTAACAGAAATACCTAAACATCGTCCTTATTATTAGTGGTAACAGAAATACCTAAACATCGTCCTTATTATCAGTGGTAACAGAAATACCTAAACATCGTCCTTATTATTAGTGGTAACAGAAATACCTAAACATCGTCCTTATTATCAGTGGTAACATAAATACCTAAACATTGTCCTTATTATTAGTGGTAACAGAAATACCTAAATATTGTCCTTATCATTAGTGGTAACAGAAATACCTAAACATTGTCCTTATTATTAGTGGTAACAGAAATACCTAAACATCTATCAGTGAAGTGGTATCGTCCTTATTATTAGCAGCAATATGCTCTAAATAACCTTAAACGTAGAAAGAAAAAAAATAAACAAGCAAAAACTAATTGTGTGGAAACCCATTCATCCTAAACAGTTTAGCCCATAGGGATTCAATGTGCAAATCCAGTCCGTATGGCACTTCAAATATATTGTCCATTGTTCATTAATTGGTGTGGAGTCATCAATGTATAAAATGCCCTGGACTATAAGCAATATATTAAGTCCAATGCCCACCAAATATTAATAATAACAGCGTTCCTTTTACCCCGTTGAGAGTGTTTCTTCATCATTGTCTTATGCTGAGGGCAGCATCACCAAGCCATAGGCTTGGCTGTGTGATTCTATATGGATAGCATACCTGAATATTGGGCCAGTCATAATAGGGGTTAGCTTAGATCTGTTCGGGTTCGTCCTGTTGTGTGTTGGATGTGCTTATCAAAGAAGTCTTGAGACTCCTTGGCAGTGGGAAAATGTGTGTGTGTGTGTGTTGTATACTTGAAGCTCAAGATGAGTTTTGCAAGGTGGATGAAGCCTCATCTCAGGTTTAGCTTTGCGAAGCTGGGATCTCACCTTGTTGTAGGTTAACTTCTGTTTCAGAAGTTCGGCACTCAGTTCTGCTGATAGATGCTGATCTTCCTCTTCTACACATAGGTCAGAGCCCCTCCCCCGCTGCAGTTTTAATTGCAAGTCGAGGGCAGAGGTAATTTCCTCACGAACGATTCTCTCGCATAGTAGTGGCCAATTTTTTTTCTTCTTCTTCTGTTGTCAGGTGTTGAGAGCCACCCGGTTAAAAAGGTGAACAGACTAAATATGCCGGCTAATGGAGAACATCCTACATCCTTCATGTGATGTTATATGATGACAATTATTAGGTACTAAGTCCTTTAATTCATTGTTATTTTGCCAAAGAAAAGCCATTAGATGAGCCACACGGTTCAATGAATACCCACCGGGAACCCGGGACAGGATTCTTGAAGAATTAAACATAAACTCTCTCATGAGCTTCGTTCAGCCATTGTATCCCATCACAACACAATGTAAGCATTTTATTTTTATTTTTTTACACAAGTGTTTGTAAACCATAGTAAATGTAAACAAACACTATATAGCCTCAAAGCGAAAACTAAGTTAAAACTATAATGTTGATATCATTAGTTAGGCTGTTCTGCCATATTAAGTGATTATCTCTGCCCGATGGCCTGACCTTTCTGTTATATTCAGTATATTAATAATATTATTATCCATACACTCTGTGGTCGTGCCTATCCTTCCAACTGAACAGGTCTGGCCGGACCGCATCACTGATTACATTATGCAATGTTGTATTTCATTAATAGTCTGACAATACAGCAGCAAGCCAACAGAGTTAATGTTGGTTAGCCAGGCCTCAGCAGAGGAACAGAGCATGATCACACACACAGACACACACACATGCACGCATACACACACACACACACACACACACACACACACACACACACACACACACACACACACACACACACACACACACACACACATGCACGCTCACACACACATGCACGTACACACACACACACACACGCACATATATATACATGCACACACATGCACACACACACACACATACACACACAGACATACACACACACACACATGCACGCACATACCCACACACACACACACGCACATGTGCGCACACACACACACACACACACACGTGCGCACACACACACACACACACACACACACACACACACACACACACACACACACACACACACACGTACACACACACACACATACACACAAATACAATCACATACACGCACACACATACACACACATACATACATACACACACGCACACACACACACAATTGTGCATCTGTAAAAGTTTCTGAGGGTCTTAGGGGCCAAGCCAAATTTCTTGAGCTTCCTGAGGTTCTTCACCACACTGTTTGTGTGAGTGGACCAATTCAGATTGTCGGTGATGTGAGGAACTTGAAGCTTTCCACCTTCTCCACTCCCATCGATGTGAATTGCTGTTTCCTAAAGTCCACGATCGGCTACTTCGTTTCGTTGACGTTGAGGGAGAGGTTGTTTTCCTGGCACCACTCCGCCAGGGCCCTCACCTCTCGTCATTGTTGGTAATCAGGCCTACTACTGTTGTGTCATCTGCAAACTTGATGATTGAGTTGGAGGCGTGCGTGGCCACGCAGTCATGGGTGAACAGGGAGTACAGGAGGGGCTGAGCATGCACCCTTGTGGGGCCCCAGTGTTGAGGATCAGTGAAGTGGAGGTGTTGTTTCCTACCTTCACCATCTGGGGCCGGCCCATCAGGAAGTCCAGGACCCAGTTGCACACAGGGTGAGGTTCAGACCCAGGGCTCCAAGCTTAATGATGAGCTTGGAGGGTACTATGGTGTTGAAGGCTGAGTTATAGTCAATGAACAGCATTCTTACATAGGTATTCCTCTTGTCCAGATGGGATAGGGCAGTGTGCAGTGTGATGGCGATTGCATCGTCTATGGATCTATTGGGGCGGTGATCAAATTGAAGTGGCAAAGCACTTCATGATGACAGAATTGAGTGCTGATAGAACTTCGGCTTTTTTTTTTTACTTTGCTTTGTGAAAATCGCTACAATACATTTTGGGCCTCAGGATATGTGGTTTCTAGTTTGCGTCAAGTCCAGTGTAGTTCCATGTGAGCCGTCGTGGTATCGGCTTGAGATCGCTGTGCCTATAACCGAAGATAATTCTCTACAGTTGGCATTTGATTGTGAGGTATTCTAGGTTGAGTGAACAAAAGGGCTTGAGTTTCTGTATGTTATCATAATCATAATCTTCCCGGAGAATTTCTTTATTCCTGTCTGTGCGATAAACTGAGAACCCAGCTGGCTGTATGGACAGGGGACAGTATATCCAGAGAGAGCCATGATCCCATGAAACAGAGTATGTTACAATCCCTGATGTCTCTCTGGAAGGAGATCCTCGCCCTGAGCTCATCTACTTTATTATCCAGAGACTGAACATTAGCGAGTAATATACTCTGAAGCGGTGAATGGTGTGTCTGCCTCCTGAGTCGGACTAGAAGTCCACTCCGATAACCTCCTCCGGCGGTGACTTGGAGCAGCCTCTGGAATAAGGTACGAACAAAGGATCCAATTCGGGAAAGTCGTATTCCTGGTCGTAATGCTGGTGAGTCACCGCCACTCTGATATCCAAAACTTATTTCTAATAACACAAAAAACCTTTCTGGAAATAACACACAAAAAATGTAATACTGCAATGTTGCCTAGGAGCAGAGCTGCCATGTCCGTCGGCACCATCTTTCTGTAGGAGAATCTTCTCCAGGTTCATCTCTCTGTAGAAGATGGCTTTGTTATGGAAGGTTTGGGAATTGCTTCCTTTTAGGTGGTTGTAGAATTTAACGGCTCTTTTCTGGATTTTGATAATTAGCGGGTATCGGTCTAATTCTGCTCTGTATGCATTATTTGGTGTTTTACAATGTACAGAGAGGATATTTTTTTGCCGAATTCTGCATGCAGAGTCTCAATTTGTTGATTGTCCCATTTTGTGAATTATTGGTTGGTGAGCGGACCCCAGACCTCACAACCATAAAGGGCAATGGGTTCTATAACTGATTAAAGTGTTTTTAGCCAGGTCCTAATTGGTATGTTGAATGTTATTTTATTTTTGATGGTTTAGAAGGCCCTTCTTGCCTTGTCTCTCAGATCGTTCACAACTTTGTGGAAGTTTCCTGTGGTTTAGGCCATGTTACAGTGGCTTGCGAAAGTATTCACCCCCCTTGGCATTTTTCCTATTTCATTGCCTTACAACCTGGAATTAAAATAGATTTTTTGGAGGGGTTGTATCATTTGATTTACACAACATGCCTACCATTTTGCAGATGCAACATATTTTTTATTGTGAAACAAACAAGAAATAAGACAAAAAATAGAAAACTTTGGCTAGCATAGCTATTCACCCCCTCAAAGTCAATACTTTGTAGAGCCACCTTTTGCAGCCATTACAGCTGCAAGTATCTTGGAGTCTCTTGAGGTATGTCTCTATAAGCTTGGCACATCTAGCCACTGGGATTTTTGCCCATTCTTCAAGACAAAACTGCTCCAGCTCCTTCAAGTTGGATGGGTTCCTGCTGGTTTACATCAATCTTTAAGTCATACCACAGATTCTCAATTGGATTGAGGTCTGAACTTTGACTCGGCCATTCCAAGACATTTAAATGTTTTCCCTTAACTTCTTGAGGCTACCTGGGACGTTAGCGTGCCCCCCGTGGCGCACCCTATCAACAGCAGGTGCATTTCAAGAGCGGCAAATTTGAAACCAAATAAATGTACAAATTCAAATTTCTCAAACATACAACTAACTTACAGCCTTTGAAAGATAAACATCTTCTTAATCTAACCACGTTTACCGATTTCAAAAAGGTTTTACGGGGAAAGCATAAAGTTAGGTTATGTTAGGAGAGTACATTGACAATAGCTGTGTGCAATGCATTGTCGATTCAAAGACATGCGTCACCAAAACCATACAATCAGCTACAATTATGCACTAACCTTTTACAATCTCCATCAGATGACACTCCTAGGACATTATGTTAGACAATGCATGCATTTTTAGTTCTATCAAGTTCATATTTATATCTAAAAACAGTGTTTTACTATGGCGTTGATGTTCAGGAAATCGTTTCCCTCCAATACCGGCAGTCAAGTCATGACAACAAAATAATTAATTAATATTAGAAAACATTGCTAAAATATTCTATTGTCATTCAAAGAATTATAGATTTACATCTCTTGAACGCAATGGACTTGTCAGATTTAAAATTAACCTTACTGGGAAATCACACTTTGCAATAATCTGAGCACTGCGCCAGAAAAATACGCATCGCGATACAGACTAACCGCCATGTTGGAGGAATCTAAAATCGAAAATACTATATAAATAATCCATTACCTTTGATTCTCTTCATCAGATGTCACTTCCAAAGAGTCCCAGGTCCATAACGAATGTAGTTTTGTTCAAAAAAGCTCATCATTTATGTCGAAAAACCTCCGTGTTGTAGCGCATGATCTAAGCCAGCCGGACTTCACTTCACTTCAAGAACGGAAAAAATATATTTCCGTTCGTTCAAACATGTCAAACGTTGTATCGCATAAATCATTAGGGCCTTTTTTAACCAGAACATGAATAAAATTCAAGGCGGACCATTGGGTTTTCTTTTAAAACGTTTCGGAATGAGAGTACCCACCATCAAATCGCGCGCCAGGGGTCTAATGGACCATCACGTTCCATGGCTCTTATTCGGTCAGATCTCACTGTAGAACACTCAAAACACTTTGTAAAGGCTGGGGACATCTTGTGGAAGCAATAGGAAGTGCCAGAATATTCCTATCCCCCTTTGTTTTTCAATGGCATAGGCTCAAAGTCAATTCAACACATCAGGTATCCACTTCCTGTCAGAATCTGTCTCGGGTTTTGCCTGCCAAATGAGTTCTGTTATACTCACAGACACCATTCAAACAGTTTTTGAAACTTTAGGGTGTTTTCTATCCATATATAATAAGTATATGCATATTGTCGTTACTGGGTAGGTGTAGGAGGCAGTTAAAAATGGGCACATATTTTTTCAAAAAATTCTCAATACTGCCCCCTATACCCTAACAGGTTAAACCACTCAAGTGTTGCTTTAGCAGTATGCTTAGGGTCATTGTCATGCTTGAAGATGAACCCCCGTCCCAGTCTCAAATCTCTGGAAGACTGAAACAGGTTTCCCTCAAGAATTTCCCTGTATTTAGCTCCATCCATCGTTCCTTCAATTCTGACCAGTTTCCCAGTCCCTGTCGATGAAAAACATCCCCACAGCATGATGCTGCCACCACCATGCTTCACTGTGGGGATGGTGTTCTCGGGGTGATGAGAGGTGTTGGGTTTGCGCCAGACATAGCATTTTCCTTGATGACCAAAAAGCTACATTTTAGTCTCATCTGACCCGAGTACCTTCTTCCATATGTTTGGGGTGTCTCCCACAAGCCTGTTGGCGAACACCAAATGTGTTTGCTTATTTTTTTTCTTTAAGCAATGGCTTTTTTTCTGGCCACTCTTCCGTAAAGCCCAGCTCTGTGGAGTGTACAGTTTAAAGTGGTCCTATGGACAGATACTCCAATCTCCGATTGTGGAGCTTTGCAGCTCCTTCAGAGTTATCTTTGTTCTCTTTGTTGCCTCTCTGATTAATGCCCTCCTTGCCTGGTCCGTGAGTTTTGGTGGGCGGTCCTCTTTTGGCAGGTTTGTTGTAGTGCCATATTCTTTCCATTTTTTAATAATGGATTTAATGGTGCTCCGTGGGATGTTCAAAGTTTCTTATATTTTTTTAGAACCCAACCCTGATCTGTTCTTCTCCACAACTTTGTCCCTGACCTGTTTGGAGAGCTCCTTGGTCTTCATTGTGCCACTTGCTTGGTGGTGGCCCTTGCTTAGTGGTGTTGCAGACTCTGGGGCCTTTCAGAACAGGTGTATATATGTACTGAGATTATGTGACAGATCATGTGACACTTAAATTGCACACAGGTGGATTTTATTTAACTAATTATGTGACTTCTGAAGGTAATTGGTTGCACCAGATCTTATTTAGGGACATCATATCAAAGGGGGTGAATACATACGCACCACTTTTCAATTGTATTTATTTTTAGAAATTTTGGAAACAAGTCATTTTTTTTCATTTCACTTCACCAAATTGGATTATTTTGTGTTTGTCCATTACATGAAATCCAAATAAAAATCTATTTAAATTACAGGTTGTAATGCAGCAAAATAGGAAAAACACCAAGGGGGAGAATACTTTTGCAAGGCACTGTACGTATATATTTTTTTGTGCTCTAGGGCAACGATGTCGAGATGGATTTGTATTTGTGGTCCTGTCAACTGGACCTTTTTTGGAACACAATTATTTTTGTCTTAATGAGATTTACTGTCAGATCTTGGTGCTGCTGTAGACCCTCCTTGGCTTGGGACAGAAGAACCAGATCATCAGTAAACAGTAGACATTTGACTTCAGATTATAGTAAGGTGAGGCCAGGTGCTGCAGACTGTTCTAGTGTCCTTGCCAATTTGTTGATATATATGTTGAAGAGAATGGGGCTTAAGCTGCATCCCTGTCTCACCCCACTGCCCTGTGGAAAGAAATGTGTGTTTCTTGCCAATTTTAACTGCACACTTGTTGTTTGTGTACATGGATTTGATAATATCTTATGTTTTTCCCCCAACACCACTTTCCATCAATGTGTATAGCAGACCCTCATGTCAAATTTAGTCAAGCTTTTTTGAGATCATCAAAGCATGAGAAGCCTTTGCCTTTGTTTTGGTTTGTTTGTTTGTCAATTAGGGTGTGTAGGGTGAATGTGTGGTCTGAATGTGTGGTCTGTCGTACGAGAATTTGTTAAAAAGCCAATTTGACATTTGCTCAGAAAGCCCCATATACTACCCACCACTGCGACCTGTACGCTCTCGTTGGCTGGCCTTCGCTTCATACTCGTCGCCAAACCCACTGGCTCCAGGTCATCTACAAGTCTTTGCTAGGTAAAGCCCCACCTTATCTCAGCTCACTGGTCACCACATTAGCACCCACCCGTAGCACGCGCTCCAGCAGGTATATTTCACTGGTCACCCCCAAAGCCAATTCCTCCTTTGGCCGCCTTTCCTTCCAGTTCTCTGCTGCCAATGACTGGAACGAGCTGCAAAAATCACTGAAGCTGGAGACTCATATCTCCCTCACCAACTTTAAGCACCAGCTGTCAGAGCAGCTCACAGATCACTGCACCTGTACATAGCCCATCTGTAAATAGCCCATCCAGCTACCTTATCCCCATACTGTATTTATGTATTTATCTTGCTCCTTTGCACCCCAGTATCTCTACTTGCACATTCATCTTCTGCACATCTATCACTCCAGTGTTTAATTGCTATATTGTAATTACTTCGCCACCATGGCCTATTTATTGCCTTACCTCCCTTATCTTACCTCATTTGCACACACTGTAAAGAGACTTTTTCTACTGTATTATTGACTGTATGTTTGTTTTACTCCATGTGTAACTCTGTGTTGTTGTATGTGTCGAACTGCTTTGCTTTATCTTGGCCAGGTCGCAGTTGTAAATGAGAACTTGTTCTCACCTGGCCTACCTGGTTAAATAAAGGACTTGTTCTCACCTAGCCTACCTGGTTAAATAAAGGACTTGTTCTCACCTAGTCTACCTGGTTAAATAAAGGACTTGTTCTCAACTAGCCTACCTGGTTAAATAAATAAAGGTGAAATAAAAAAATAAAAAAACGCATTAGTGGCTTTGGCACAAGTCTCTGAATGTTTTTGAGTGGCCAAGCCAGAGCCCGGACTTGAACTTGATTGAACAGCTCTGGAGAGACCTGAAGATAGATGATCAGTCCTTGGTTCCAAATATTGGGGAAGATGCCAGAGCTGAGGATGATGTTAAAAAGTTTAAATTTAGCCAATTGGAATTTGTGGTCTGTATATTTTATAATTTAATTGAGGATACCATCAATATCACAGGCCTTTTTAGGTTGGAGGGTTTGTATTTTGTCCTGTAGTTCATAGAGCCAAAAATATTAGAGAAGTGGTTTATGGATCTCTGTTTTGGATAGATAATTCTTCGTGTTGTTGTTTGTTTAGTGTTTTCCAATTTTCCCATTATAGTCTCCAATTCCTTAATTTCTGACGTGCTGTTCCTTCTCTCTCCGTAGTGTATTTCTGTATTGTTTTAGTGATTCACCATAGTGAAGGCGTAGACTCAGGTTTTCTGGGTCTCTATGTTTTTGGTTGGACAGGTTTCTCAATTTCTTTCTAAGGTTTTTGCGTTCTTCATCAAACCATTTCTCCTTGTTGTTAGTATTCTTAGGTTGTCTGCATGATTTTTTTTGGTTTTATAGGGAAGCTGACAGGTCAAATATACTGTTTAGG